>NC_091315.1:31501615-31614115 GCF_038502225.1 Cherax quadricarinatus
ACAGGATTTTTAACTCCAGTCACCATAAATGAGAAAACTTTTTGTCAGAAAAAAAGGTAAACAATTTCCTGAATTACTAAGTACAAAATATGATCTTCCTGACCATACAGGAAACATAGCTATGTATTTATTTATAATATTCTAGAATACAGAACCATTAACTACTTCTGGTGTTCAAGGTGATTCTTTGGAAAGTGGCTACTACGTGATCGACACTTTTTGTCTTTGTTATCAGTCGCTACTGTAGGCAAACATAACATGCTCCTCTTCTGTTCCAGCAGACCAGGAGACTATGAAGAGACGAAACCTCATTCTACAAACCGGGTGGAGCGGAAACCTCAAGTTACAACCTGGGAAAGGAAGCCCTACACCCTAAAAACTGAGGGAAGTGAAATCTTTCCTTACATTGCTGTAATGAGAAGGGTTTGTGTGTGAGGTGGATAACAGCTTAACCAGCTCGTTAGTGGAGCTTCCAGGAGGAGGAGGTGGAGGGGAATCCACCCGCAGATTATTGGTTAATTGCGGTCAATTACCCTCACTCTCCCCTTACTCAGCAGTCAGTAACCTGATGATTATCCATACTCATCAATGATTCATCCTCAATATTCGTATTCGACCTACCCCTCTCTCCCATCGCTGACCCATCACTCATCATTTACGTGGTCATCACCCATTACTACTTCACTCACCCATTACTCACCTCTCTCCTTCCAATCACTTCTCACTCACATCTCATCTTTTACTCACTTCTCACATCCCACTCACCTCTCAGTCACGCCTTGACTGACATCTCACCATTTACTCACTCCATTCACCTCTCACCTCTCCCTTCTCACCTATTCGTCACCCCATATATTTGATTCACCACTCACCACCCACTCACTTACCTCTCCTGTCCCCGTCCCATCTCACTCACCTCTTATTCAGCCTTACCTACCTTTCGCTTTCCCTCATTTCACCTCACACTCAGCTGGCATTCGCCAAACAGTAGTAATGTTCGAAGCAGCAGCAAACTGCACAGCGTCAGGCAAGTATTCAATGATACCAAAAATGACCCTAACTGTGGACCTTCAACAGATCCTACACAAAAGGCACAAAACTCCCATATTACTGAAACTGAATTCAGCACTTCCAATTTTCCCGACTACAGCAGTGCGTAGATGCCAGAACAAGAGTTTAACTCGGGACCAGACATATAGTGTCTCCACGACACACAACCTCTGAAAAACATCAAATATCACAAAGTCATAATAATGCTCTTTAAAAAAGAGTCGCAGAGAGTCACGAGATATATGTCCCGGCTCATCAGTGGAGACATACACCACTTAAAACAGAATCTAAGTGGCAAGAGCTGACAGAGAGAAAGCTTGTTGCTGCCACCAGCAGCAGGTAGAGAGAGAGGACGCAGCTCCAACATCAGGTTACTAGTACTAGGTAACGTTTGACACGAGCCAGACAAGTGCTGGCAGCCAATCAAAACTCCAACAGCGAGCACAATGAGAGGTGTAGTTACATCCTACCTACATACATAAGTTAATAAAATAAGTCAAATAATAATATAAATCATAAAATTTTAATTTTAGGTATTAATGAAAGCATAAGCAATACAAAATTATAGCACAGACAATGTATACAATATAGTTACTGAGTCCTTTCTCTGAGCTCGCAGTACATCCTGCTATTGATTCCTCCAGGGTCTACTTTATTTACTGTTCTCTTGTCCTTTTCAATACTTTTGTGAAACTGGCCGCTCTCTTTCTGATAGACTTAAAGAACACAAAAGAAGTGTTAGACTTGCCAACACCAATAATGTTTTTTTCTGACATGTTAGAGAGCACAGTCATCCTATTGACTGGTCCTGTGCTAAAACTGTCTATCCTTCTTATATGCTTCATTGATGCCGTCTTGCTGAAGCATCCCTTTCCTAATATGAATCTTAGTCCTGGCTTTGTCTCTGTCGATGACTTTCTTTCTCATTACATTGTCAAATGCTCCATACTTCAGAACATTCATGACTTGACCTGATCTTTTCTTCTCTTTTCCCTATCTCCTCTTTTTTCCTATTTTTTTTTTGTATTCTCTTCTTCTGCCTTGGTGAGTTCTGCGCTTCTGTTCCCCCCTTCTGTGTTTTAGGTCCCACCCTTTTGGGCCATTAGCTCTCCTGCAGTGCTCCTTTTTCTTGTCCCTAGAGTTACTCGACTTCCACCACTACCCCATTACCACTACTACTACTACTACTACAACCACTACCACTGCAACTACATCTACTACTATTGCTTCGCTCCACTCCTCTTTCTGTTTACCACTACTCCCTCTACTTACTATAATTACTACTTCTTCTACTTCCACTACCAGCATTACCTCTACCACTGCCTCTCCATTTCCTTCTTCCTCTCTCAATCCCTCTCCTCTCTCTCCTATGTATACTGGCTTCTTCACCTTCGTGTGTTAGTGTGACTTGTAAATGGTCCAGGTAGGACCGAGACGTGTCATAAGCTTCTCTCTCCTATGTGAGGATTATTTGTAAATGCTTACACTAACTTTCATCCTCTTACACCGTCTTCCTTATTTACTACTTAACATCATTGCCTTTCTAATTTCCCCCCTTCTATCCTTCGCTTCTTCATTCTTCCTTAACTTACTCCTTTCCTCCTCAACTTCTTACTTCCCTCCTCAACTTCCTCCATCCCTACTCAACTTTTTCCTTCTCTCCTTGCGTGCTTAACTTCCTCCTACTCCCTTTAACTTCCATCCTTAACTTCCTCCTTTTCACCTCAGTTTCCTTCTTACTTATTGCTTTCCTCGATTACCCCATCCTTCTCTCTTGATCTTACTATATCTCTATCCCTCTCACTTTGGGATTTCTTTCTTACCGTTTCTTCTCTCCTCTCATCTCGCTTTCCTCTCACTCTTTTCATTACGCTCCTACGTCTCTCTCTCTCTCTCTCTCTCTCTCTCTCTCTCTCTCTCTCTCTCTCTCTCTCTCTCTCTCTCTCTCTCTCTCTCTCTCTCTCTCTCTCTCTCTCTCTCTCTCTCTCTCTTTTTACACACGGTTTGACAAGGTTAAGGATCCCTAGCTTTATTGACAAGCTATTTACAGGCTAAGGATTCCTAACTTTATTGGCAAGCTAAGAGCTGTTACCTACATCAGCTCATTTGAAAGCATTTTTATTGTTATTAGACATACAAGTAGGGAACAGGATGAAGTTGGAACCATCTGTGGGCTAGCATTTTCATTTGATCAACTGACTTTATCTCGTTGACATCATTATGCTGTACGAATGTGTTCCATACTCGAGTCATCCTGGGTATGTATGATCTCAGATGGAGTGATGTTCTGGAGAAGGATACAGCCAAAGTGAAGTTGCTGCTCTCTGCCCGTCTTGTGGCATAAAAGCTTTTTTCACGTTGTCCTCGAAGTGGATCCAAGTGTGGTACTTTGACAATATTGGCCTTGTACATAACAGTAAGGCCACCCACATCCCTTCTGTGTTGAAGGCTCTGCTGAAATGACAGATCTATCCAGGATGGGTCCAGGCGAGAGATGAGATGTCTTGTTCTGTTCTCTATTCTGTCAAGCAGTCGCAGATAAGACGGGATGGGGGCAGGCAAACCAAGAAAGTGGAGCATACTCAAGATGTGAGCGTACTTGTGCCTTGTACAGAATCTTGCAAGCCCTACTGTCAAGCAGATGCGAGATACGGCGAAGTGCTGTAAGCTTCCTGGCTTCCTTGTTTGCAAGATTTACAACATGGTTCTTCATGGTCAGTTTGGAGTCAAATTTCACCCCAAGGATATCAGCTTCTTCTCCAGGTGCCAACACCCTCCCATTCATCCTTACTACTGCACCAGCATTACCATCATGGTGCCTAGAGACCATCATCATTTGCGTTTTCTCAGGTGCAAATGTTACTTGCCATCTATTTCCCCAAGCTGATATAGCTCTTAGCTGGTGATTGATGTAGCTTAGAGTAGTTGGCATTTCTTCTCTTGGATAAGTGAATGTCAGTGTACAGTTGTCTGCATATGCATGGGATTCTGGGATGAGATGAAGAAGGTCATTGAAGTAGACATTCCATAACAATGGTCCCAGCACGCTTCCTTGTGGAACACTTGACCAATAGGATGTCTTGCTGATTCCGTTCCATTGAGAACTACACTTAGAGATCTACCATGAAGGTAATCACTGAGGAGACATAACGTAGAGCCTGCAATTCATAGTGCTTGAAGTTTTGCTAAGAGGCCCTGGTGCCACACCCGGTCGAAAGCGCCAGCAATGTCCAGTGCTACCACACAGCTGACTTTGGATTCATCCAGTCTCTCTCTCTCTCTCTCTCTCTCTCTCTCTCTCTCTCTCTCTCTCTCTCTCTCTCTCTCTCTCTCTCTCTCTCTCTCTCTCTCTCTTTCTCTCTCTCTCTCTCTCTCCCTCTCTCTCTCACACCACCTTTCTTTTTTCCACCTTTTGTTCGACTTTTATTGTGTCATCTATTGCTGCTGGTTTCCGATTTTTCCCATGACGTCCTGGCTTCCACTGCTGCTTTTATTCCTGCCTTTGTTGCTCCTGCCTTATTTTCTCTCCCGATCATCGTTTTGCCTGATCCCTCCCCTTCCCTGTCATTTTTATTCTGTTAAGTAATCCTCTCCATTTAGATTCGTACCATATTTACCTTCTCACTATTTATATTTGTGCCCCCATTTCACCTATCGTTTTTGTCACTTTATATCTCTTTGTCTTTCTCTTGACATCCTCTTCCTACGTATTTTTTTCGTCGTTTTCTTATTTTTTTCGAATATATCCATCAAAACTTTTGTTTTATTTCAGTCCCTCCACCAATATTTCTGAAACATTCTCCTCTCTTTTATCAGTATTATTCCTACGTCATTCATTTCACTCATGTTTTCGTGTAATGTATATTTCTACATCCAAATTTCTTTCTTATTCATTTCTCTCGAGGTTACTTCAAACTCTGTTACCCTCCCTAACTATTTTGTTCAATTTTTATTATCTTTGAGTATATCTGGCTAGTGGGTAACAATGTCATATGCTGTGAGGTTCAAAGATCACGCTAGTGTTATATTACAACTGCAAAATAATGATAAGTTAGATAACAACAATCTAGAACAAGAGATAATGACCAATTATATAATACTCAATGATATTATAATTATTTTTACAATTATAACTAAGCGCTAAACACTGTGTACTCCATAATAAAGTATTCTCTACACTGAAATACTGCTGTTTATTTAAAGCTGTATACAAAAATGCAGGTTTGAAGAGTATACAGAAAATTCCACTATCTGTATACATTCAATTAAACTCTTACATTATTTAAAATGCCTTGTATTTGTCAAATTGCACTCTCGATAATGTAATCAAGAGAAATATTTAATAGTTTACACATGAAACGTGCTGGACAGATTGGTTAAAATTGAGAACGCAGTAGGAACTTCTTCAGCGGGAGAGGAGCGTGGATGTAGACTGTACAATATACCTATGTTGAACCTTCGGTTTTGTAAGTACACCAAGCAGTAACTCACTAGGCAAAATATAAAGGAAATCACCGAATCCCTCATCTTTTCTCACTGGAGAAATTGGTAACTTCTTCTAGCGACCTCAGAAATAAAGGACGCCATAATTATTGTAAACATTTCTTTTTCATCTTATATTATATTCCTCATGTTTCTCGTTAATAGCAAAAACGAAAATTTCACGTTTTACATTAGTTTTTTACTTATATTATTAGCTTGTGTACATAAAATATAACAACTACACCTCTGATTGTGTTCGTTGAAGAAGTTTTGATCAGCTGCCAACATGCTGTAAACTACCTGCTCCTTTGTTTCGTATAGCTTGCTTGTTATAGACGAGGCGAGACAGTTAGGAGGCTTAAGAAGGACCTGTTAGCGGAGGAACAACATACAGGTAAAATTAATGGACAAATGTAAACATGAGTAGGTGGGTAGCCATCTTGAGTGTTCATGGTACACGATACAGGTTCATGGTGTCATCCAGTAGATATCGTGTGGCCAAGGCCCTGGATATTCTATAGTAGCCTGACTCATGAGAAATGGTGTTTGTTGTTGCTATCATTGTTGGTTTTAGGCACCTGTGTTTGTGCAAATTGCTTTTGGAAGTAAACAGTTTAGTTTTATTGAACTTCATGATGTGTCTTTCTGCTGTTCTGTTGTACGTAGGCGTTATTTTAATCGTTCCGTCTGCTGGTGTTTTGGTGTTGTTCAAGTGTTCTTGATGATTCGCCTATGTACTTTTTTTGCCACAACTTTGGCAGGGTATGACGTATACATCAACCTTGTTGGTGGTATTTTCTATGTGTTTATTACCTTTTTTTCTAAATCTCTAATGAAGGCCGAAGTGTTAGCGGATATTTTCATTTGTCCATTTGATATTAACAATGAGACATTGGACGCCACGTTACTCACCAGTAAAACGATGTACTTGGCGATTCTGTTGTGTTTGTGTTGCCTTTTGTTAAAGATACGCCCTGCTTTTTCTGCAGTCATTGATGTAATGTGTGGTGGAAAATTAAGCCGTAGGAAAGCCTGTTTAAGGTATTCACAATCTTTTTTTTGAATACTGTGGGCTGGACATCCTATAAGCTATAAGAAAAAAATCCTCCCACGATTCCTCTGTGTCGTGTGGTCATGATAGGTATACAAGTATTAAATCATTCTTATATGTTGTTTCCTATAGACTTGGAACAGGAACCTCTCGCCTCCCGTGTGGAGGTGAGAATTATCTTCTGCAGTAAATTTGATAATTAGGACTATTAACCGTGTTAAGAGTGAGATAATGCTATTATTTTATACCGAGCATGTTGCTGTCTTCAGGAAACTGTGCTTTAATGCTAAAGAAACTCTGAGTGACTGATAGAAAACTAAACAGTACTCGAGAATCTGTGGTGAAATAAAATATTAAGTATCGTTTAATAGCTTCATCAGTGTTTCACATTTTAAATTTTTTTATATGTATAATCAGTACAAGATTGATTGTGACTGTCTTAAGACTTTCATCAAATAAGGAAAAATATATAAAAATGAAAGTTTTTTTTTTGTTGTTAACAGAATCCAGAGCTTCAAATGAGGTCAGAGAAAATGGGAAATCAATTGAGTATTCATTTGTCAGTTTTCTAGTGCATCAGAAAGGTAAATATTTGATATTTTTTACGTGAAATTTTCAAATCAGGGGATACACAAAACCAATACCACCCACTTATTTCCCAAGTTTCAGAAGCTTAATGTTTTTAAACTGATCAGAAGAGAAAGTCTCAAGTTATTCTGAATGAACGAGAAAACAGCAGAAGACATAACTCAAGTAATTACTCTAGGTACTTATTTTCAGTTTACAGTTATCGCTTTACCTCCTTCAGTTTACCTCCTTCAGTTTTCCTCTTTCAATTTACCTCAATCAGTTTCCTCCTTCAGGTTATCTCTTTCTGGGTATCTCCTACAGGTCATCTACCTCCGGGTATCTCCTTCAGGCTACCTCCCTCAGGATATGTCCTTCAAGGTATCTCCTTCAGTGTACCTCCTTTCCCAAGGACTCATTAACACATTTGTTTCTCTCCATAATCTCTCATTTTCTTTGCTTCTATTTAGTCTCCCCTTGTCTTCCTATTTTCCGCACTGCGTCCCTCCACAAAAGGCTAAAAACGAACAGAGAGAGAGAGAGAGAGAGAGAGAGAGAGAGAGAGAGAGAGAGAGAGAGAGAGAGAGAGAGAGAGAGAGAGAGAGAGAGAGAGGGAGACAGGGAGGGAGAGGGAGAGTAAAATCTCAGACCATCAGGAAAGAGGAGGATATTTACAGAGGATCTAAGAGCCCCTCTGGTGGCATTTATGAAGGGTTAAGTGCTTCCTCTGATCGTAAAGTGACTTACAGTGCCTCACCCACAACCCGACGTGCATAACTCACAACCTAAAGTAACTTAGAGAGTCTAACACTTAACGTCAAGTATTTTACACATTTCAACTTACCACGCCAGGTAACTTAAGGAGTCTAGCCTACAACGGAAGGCAACGCATGGAGTTCAAACCACAACTTTAAGAGACTTAGTGAGCGTAACTTTAACAAAGGAACTTTATGAATCTAAGCTACAACATGAGGTAACTTAGTGTGTATGGAATTCAACGGAAAGTAACCTTTGGATGTGAACCTACAATCTAACACTAACTTAAATAATCATAAAGAATAACAAGGTACAATCCCGTGACTGGAACAATACACAAATGATCCAAGTCAGACCGAAACGTCGTCATAAGCTCCTCACTCCTACGTGCGGGTTACATGTGTACTAAACTAGTCATGAATGTTATTGTACATTTCTAGGTAATGTATAACACGCTAGTCACCATTAAATGTCTGTAGAGTTTATTAAAGTTACAAATGCTTCGGATGAGGTGAAGATTGAGGAGAGAACAGTTCCAGTTATGTGAGACACAACTGGCGGTGTGTGAGGGTGGTAGTGGTGGTGAGAGTAGTGGTGGTGATGGTAATGGTGGTGGTGGTGAGAGTAGTGGTGGTGACGGTAATGGTAGTGATAATGGTAGGGGTGTTAAGGCGGTGGTGGGGATGTTAGGATGGTGGTGGTGAAGGTGTTATAGTGGTGGTAGTTGTAGTTGTAATGGTGGTGGAGGCAAAGGTGGTGGTGGTGGCAGCGGCATAAGAGTGGTGCTGTGAAGGTGATGGTAGACGTTTAAATGGTAAGAGTGTAGGAGAGTAGCGGTGAGGGTGGTGGTAAGGATGGTGGTTAGGGTGGTGGTGAGAGTGGTGGTTAGGGTGGTGGTGAGGGTGGTGGTGAGAGTGCTGGTGAAGATGGTGGTGAGGGTGGTGTTGAGGGTGGTGTTGAGGTGGTGTTGAGGATTGTGGTGAGGATGGTGTTGAGGGTGGTTGTGAGGGTGATGTTGAGGGTGGTGGTGAGGGTGGTGTTTTGGGTGGTGGTGAGGGTGGTGGTGAGGGTGGTGTTGAGGGTGGAGGTGAGGGTGGTGTTGAGGGTGGTGGTGAGGGCGCTGGTGAGGGTGTGAATAGGGAAAAGTAGCGGTGAAGTGATTTGAGGATGTGGTGGAGGAGGGAACAGGTGTGTAGGTCGAATGAGGTGGGAGAATGAGGAGGGGAAGGGGAGAGTGAGGGGAGGGAGAGGGGAGGGGGAGAGCATCATAAGGGGAAGGTTGCTTCATGTCCCAGACAACTTCTACAATATCCCGGCCATTCTGGTAAATCCCATAATTTGTTTCCAATAGTGGAGGAGCAGAGAGAGAGGTGAGGGGAGTAGATAATGGGTGGTGGATGAGGGAGGGGTGTTAGGGTGGAAGGTGAGGGGTGAGGCTTATAGGGTGATAGTTTGGAGTAATGGGTGGATGGTGATGGTGGAGTTAATCGAGTAGTGAGTGAAGGGAAGAGGTAATGGGGTGGTATGTGAGGGGGGAAAGGCTCGAAGATGTGTTAAGAGTGGGATGCAGGGTGGAGGTAGTGGTGGAAGGAGGGGCGGAGAGAGAGATGGAGGGAGGAAGGGGGTAGAGGGAGAGTTTGAGGTAGGTTCAGGCAGTCGTGCATACCACCTACTGACAAATTAAAGATGAAAGTCAAGGAGGTAGCCTAAGACTGCAGGGAGTCTCAGGATCACTCATACATTATATCTTCCTTCACTTAAATAGCTTTGGAAACAAAGTCTTGCTGAGAGTGTACTACCTCAGGCTTGCGTTTACTAAACGGAGGATCGAGTTTCCACATCTCCCACATGAGTTTAGTATATTTCGTAAATATAATAACTGAATGAAATGCCTTTGAATATGTGTGTTCATTAACCTGTTGATTCTCTTCTCTTCGAATGCAGGAAAGATTTTTTTTTATTTTGGCTTAGAAATGTTTACTCATAAGGATTATTATTATCATCATCATTTTCTACCAAAGACAGAGTATGACACGATCTGAGGAGAACAGCGTTCTCTCAAACAGAGCAGAGATGTTACCTCCACCAGGAGCAACAAGAGAGAGAAAGAGAGAGAGAGAGAGAGAGAGAGAGAGAGAGAGAGAGAGAGAGAGAGAGAGAGAGAGAGAGGATCAGGGCTGGTAGATACATCGTCGAGTGACTTGTACCAGCCTGAGCTGCGAAATGGGTATGTAATTTGCAGAGTGCTGGCAACTAATCAAAACTCTACTTCTAAGAGCACAATATGAGCTGTAGTTCTTACATCCTGCCTAGATACATAAGCTAATAATATAAGTCAAATAATCATATAAAGCACGAAATTTTCGTTTTAGCTATTAATGAAAATTCAGCAAAATAAAATTATTTGAAAAAGCAATATATACAATAATCATAACGTCGCTACACTATGCTCAAAATGTCTTCGGGTTTCGAAGGTCGCAAAGGTCTAGACCAGGATCAAGACCATGGTCATAATGAGGGTAGAGAGGAGGGGTAGAGAAAAGCGTAAGACACAGAACAAGCATAAAGGTCAAGACGAAGGTCAGGAAGATTATCAAGATGAGTGTCAAAACGAGTCAAGTCAAAGGTCAATAACAGGATCAGGACGAGTATCAGGTCGAGTCAAGACGAAGGATAAGACAAGTGTTAATGACTTCCTCCAGACAAGGGGTCCAGACGAGAGGGTCCAGACGAGGGTCCAGACGAGGGGTCCAGACGAGAGGGTCCAGACGAAGGCTGAGACGAGGGTCCAGACGAGAGGGTCCAGACGAGGGGTCCAGACGAGGGTCCAGACGAGGGGTCCAGATGAGGGGTCCAGACGAGAGGTCCAGACGAGGGTCCAGACGAGAAGGTCCAGATGAGGGTCCAGACGAGAGTCCAGACGAAGGGTCCAGACGAGGGTCCAGACGAGAGGGCCCAGACGAGAGTCCAGACGAGGGTCCAGACTAGGGGTCCAGACGAGAGGTTCCAGACGAGAGTCCAGACGAGGGTCCAGACGAGAGGGTCTAGGCGAGGGGTCCAGACGAGGGCCCAGACGAGAGGGTCCAGACGAGGGTCAAGACGAGGGTCCAGACGAGGGGTCCAGACGAGAGGGTCCAGACGAGGGGTCCAGACGAGGGGTCCAGACGAGAGGGTCCAGACGAGAGGGTCCAGACGAGGGGCCCAGACGAGGGTCCAGACGAGGGGTCCAGACGAGGGTCCAGACGTAAAAATGAGGATCATTACAATGATCAAGATAAAGGTTAAGGTGAGGTTTAAAAAGAGAGTTAAGACAATAATGAAGATAAAACCCAAGACGAAGATCATGATCCGTCTAAATAAATGCTAAAACAAATGTTGAGAATAAGATCATGACAAAGGTTAGGACAAAGGTTCTGAGACAGGTAAGGTTGGCCAAGGCTGAGGACAGGTAGAGCAATTGAATTCTGAAAGGTTTAGTTATAAATAACTTGACATCTAGGGAAGGATTCAGAATGTCGCTCATTCAGAACCTCATTGGCTCTGAAGCTCACTTGGAAACTGACTCTGGCTGGATCATTCTTGGATTGACAGCATGGAAGTAGAGTATCCCTTTTGTGCTGCTGTGCGTTTCTCGCGTGTCTGACCTTAATTATGCAACCGTTCCTAAGTATTTTCAGGTTTAAGGTATTATGTATACATTCCCTTTCCCTAGTTGTTTATCGTCGTAGGTTTGGGATCTAAGCTCACACACTGAAGGTAGACCAATGGTATCATGAATGTTTAAGGTGCTCGGCGTGGCCATGGCCAGACACGCGCGCGCGCGCTAACACACACACACACACACACACACACACACACACACACACACACACACACACACACACACACCCTATACACCGTGTACGTTAGGCCCATATTGGAGTATGCGGCACCAGTTTGGAAACCACACCTAGCCAAGCACGTAAAGAAACTAGAGAAAGTGCAAAGGTTTGCAACAAGACTAGTCCCAGAGCTAAGAGGTATGTCCTACGAGGAGAGGTTAAGGGAAATCAACCTGACGACACTGGAGGACAGGAGAGATAGTGGGGACATGATAACGACATACAAAATACTGAGAGGAATTGACAAGGTGGACAAAGACAGGATGTTCCAGAGATTAGACACAGTAACAAGGGGACACAGTTGGAAGCTGAAGACACAGATGAATCACAGGGATGTTAGGAAGTATTTCTTCAGCCACAGAGTAGTCAGTAAGTGGAATAGTTTGGGAAGCGATGTAGTGGTGGCAGGATCCATACATAGCTTTAAGCAGAGGTATGATAAAGCTCACGGTTCAGGGAGAGTGACCTAGTAACGATCAGTGAAGAGGCGGGGCCAGGAGCTCGGACTCGACCCCCGCAACCTCAACTAGGTGAGTACAACTAGGTGAGTACACACACACAAACACACACACACACACACACACACACACACACACACACACACACACACACACACACACACACACACACACACACACACACACACAATTACTTAACAAGTCTTAACAAGTCGGCCGTCTCCCACCGAGGCAGGGTGACCCGAAAAAGAAAGAAAATCCCCAAAAAGAAAAATATTTTCATCATCATTCAACACTTTCACCTCATTCACACATAATCACTGTTTTTGCAAAGGTGCTCAGAATACAACAGTTTAGAAGTATATATATATATATATATATATATATATATATATATATATATATATATATATATATATATATATATATATATATATATATGTATATAAATATATATATATATATATATATATATAAATATATATATATATATATATATATATATATATATATATATATATATATATATATATATATATATATATATATATATATATATATATATATATATATATATATATATATATATATCAAGTATCAGTGAAAATAACAGAAGTCTTAAAAAGCTGAGACGACATGGCATCACATATGACCTCACACATGACCCAACACGCTGAGCGTGGGAATGTAGTGAAAATTTGAGCAGGTCACGTGTTCTATAAAATTTATGTATGAAGAAGCATTATTATCATGATCATGGCCATCACCACCATCACTATCATTACTACTATCATCATTATTACAAATGCTATCATATTATTATTGCTATTAATATTACTATCAATAAAATGTTCACGACCAAGGTAGGAAAGGAATTGATTTCCAATACTTCTGAATCACCGAGCCATCTAAACCCTGTCTTCTCCCTCCACTCTTCCCCATTTTACTTCACTTTCCTCTACTCCTCTCTCTCTTGCATCTATCTCTTTCTCTTCTTCTAACTCTTTACTTCTACCTGCCCTTTCCTTCTCGCTCTTTCTCTCACTTCTCTCTACCCATCCACCTCCCTCTTCCTCTTCACTCCTCTCTACTCCCTCTGTATCGTTCCTTCCCTTTAACTCAGCTTCTCCCCTTAGCTCTGCCTCTTCGTCTCCCTCTTCGTATCCTTAAGCACTTCCTTCAAAATCTCCCTGCCCCCTTCTCTTCACTTCCCTTTATTTCTCTCGCTTCCTCTCCCACTCCCCTCTGAATGCTTATCCTGGTGGCTTCTTATAATAGTCATTATTGTCTAATAATTTGCTTATTGAGAGGTGATTTGATGGCAGTTACCTATCCCCTATTTAAAAAAAAAAAAACAGAAATTACAATAGCCATTCTCCACATCTCATACACTACAACCATCTGAGGAGATATATTGTAAAGGTTCGTTAATAGTTCTCTCAGTTCCATTTTGTACTCTGTAGGAACCCTTAAAAAAAGTTCATCAACCTTGGGAACATATTTGGCTTTAATCGGCCAACGTGTTTGATTACCATATCCCTAGTGGCTGTGACATTACTTAATTTATTTTCTTTAGGCCCACTGTAATAATTACTGGGATATAGTTTGTCTCTTCTTGAGTGAAAACCGATAAGAAATAATTGTTAAAAACTGAGCACATTTCTTTCTTGTTATGAGTAAGCTGTCTAAAGGTAGTTTTAAGTGGTCTTAACTTTTCTCTAATCTTAGTTTTATGTACTTGGAAAAAAACCTATCGGATTAGTTTTCGAATCTTTAGTAACGTTAGCTTCATAGTCCCGTTTAGCCTTTCTTACTGTGAATATACTGATTCATAAGATTACCCTCGTCTATTTTGATACGCCTATTGATTCCTCTCTTCATTCCTAAAAGGTGTTTGAACCTATTTTTCGTTTCATTTCGCATCATTTCTATTTGATCTTATTTCTCTGTAGGGAGTAAAAGTTATCTGGGCAGTGTGTATAGTGGACACATGTGCAGCAGTGTCTGCACTCAACTGAAGAAGCCTACTGTGTAGGCGAAACGTTTGGGAATAAAGATACCTAACTGTTGTACATGTATCTTACTTATCAATCTATCGGTATTGTATACCATTTTCATATTCAGCGTGTACAGTGTTCAGAAAACTGTCTACTGATAGTTCTCTTCGTTTTCCCAGGCTATACATAATAGGTGTTCCCTAAGTCCAATGTATTTTGCTAAACGAATATTTGGGATCAATTATCTATATTTACATACTTCGGTTCAATGTTCAATGTAATCGATTTGTAGTCGCTCGTGTCATGTTCCTCTATAATCTTCAGATTACGAACAAGGGTTTTCTTGTTTGCCAGAACTAAATCAAGCAGATTATTTCCCCTCGTTGGTTCTGTCACAAACTGTTTTATAAAAAGAGTCTTGAATTACCTCTAGTAAGTTGTATAATTAGTTTAACTAAAGTTAAAGTCTCCTAGAATTACTCCGTTATCTTGTCTTGTAACCTCAACAGTTTTCTCCCTTAGTAGTCTCATATGGTCCATATCCAGGTTTGGGCGATGGTATATCACGCCTAAAATCATTTTTGATATCCCTCTAAAAATTGTACCCAAACTCTGTGTGTATTCTTTTAGTCATTATACGCGTTTTAGAGTGATACTCTGTTCCATGTCCAACTTTTGTTTTGTCTAGGTGAGTTTTGTCCCAGGAAGTCATGTCTTGGCCTACACCGCGTGTCAGTAGCCTTACAGTGCTCCTCTGTTCTCTTATTACTGTATACTACCACTACTAACATTAGCAGTTTTCTCACTACTACTACTACTACTACTATTACTACTACTACTACTTCACTCGACTATTACCCCTAAAACAAGTACGACCATTATTTGTACCACAGCTACTTCATTTTTACAACTACTACTACAGTTGCTTCCATTACTGCTACTACAACCATTACCTCCACTATTACTATCACTACTACTATGTTCTTCCGCCTGCCTACTCCCATCCTGTCTTAAGTTCTTCTTCGCTTTTCTCGCTCACTTGTAACTTGACAATGGTTCCAAATGGACTAAACCGTCGTCATTAGTTTCCTTTTCTAAGTGCAGGTTATTTGTGGAATGTTCCAGCCGCAGTATCGTGATATTTTATTCTTTATGGGCCCCACAGGTAAGCGTCTCATTCTTTGTAGTTTCTTTGAAGTTCTCCGTTCTTCTAAGTTCCTCTTTCGTTCTTATGATGTTCTGCTTGTTGCGTCAAGGCGTCTTGAAAACCAGCTTCATTTTTCTCACTAACTCTCTTGTTGAGCAAATTTTGCTTCCTCCATTTCATCAAATTCAATACCCTGGGCACTCTCTAATGCCTGTGTGTGCGAAATGTTTCAGAAATTAAGTTTCCAATGTGTTTCCCATGCATCTTATTCATCAACAAGTGCTGTTTACACCACGTGGTTTGATCGCTCGTGGTTGCTGGCTAAAAAACTATAGATAGATCCTAGTTGGTGGTCACTACAAATTCCACAATTACTGGAGGTAGCAGGTTTAATTGTAGCCGTCGGTTCGAGGTCTCCAGAAATACTTTGAATTGTTACAAGCATTAATTACGCTCACACACACGCACACACACAGGAGCTGTGACTCAACCCCTGCAACTACAACTAGATGAGTACGCATATATATATATATATATATATATATATATATATATATATATATATATATATATATATATATATATATATATATATATATATATATATATATATATATATATATATCACACTGGGATGGTCCAATAGTGGAAAATATAGCCTTAACAATGCTTCAGAGTGTGTCGGAAGGATAGAGCCCGCCTCCTGACAGTGAGAGCCCCTCATGCTGGGGACTTTCTGTTAGCTGTTCCCAACTCCAGCCTTGGCACACGCCTCGACCCACAGACCATCCGCATCGGTGTTGCCCTTCGACTTGCCGCCCCTATTCTCGCCGAACACAGGTGTATTTGTGGCAGTGAAGCAGCAGACCGATTCGGGTACCATGGTCTTGTGTGCCGTAAATCCGAGGGAAAGATTGCAAGACATGAGGAGGTTAATAACATTATCAAGAGGAGCCTCACAACAGCTGGATGCCCAGCAGTAAGGAAGCTACCCCAACTATGCAGATCTGATGGCAGCCAGAAGCGTCCAGATGGTATCACCCTTCAAGCCTGGACAGATGGGAAGCAGGTGGTGTGGGACTATACATGTGCATCTACTTTGGCTGATACCTATCTCCAATACACCAGGAAGGAAGGAGGGGCAGCTAACAGCTTCAGGGAGTTCCAAAAGTCTAGAAAATATGGAGAACTTGCCCATCATTATATGTTTGTTCCCATAGGCTCAGAGACCCTTGGCTCATGGGGAAAGAGTGCATCTAAATTCCTTAAGGAGCTGGGAAAAAGACTCATCAGGGTAACTAGGGATCCCAGGGCAGCTAGTTTCTGTTCCAGCGGCTCAGTGCGGCTGTTCAAAGGGGTAATGCCTGCTGTATTTTGGGCACACGCCCCAGCTCTGAGGAGCTGGATGAGATTTTCGCCTTATAATTGGTGATACACACGTAACAACATGTACCTTATATGTCACCTTTATATCAACAATGTATCTCTTAAATCTTCTGTACCATATTATGTAATAAAATAGTCCTATTGGTAAAAAAAAATATATTGAAAGATGGGGTGGTAGGGGAAGTGGAATATTCAAACGGCTTCAGGAAGAAATCCAAATATTCTTCCTTGAAGCCTTTTTATCCACTTCTCCGAGGCTATGGGTCCCACAATTTACACCAGAGGTGGACCCCATCCTATATATATATATATATATATATATATATATATATATATATATATATATATATATATATATATATATATATATATATATTTATATATATTAAGTTGACAGCGTTATTCTCAATATGAACCTCTCATAAGTTGTAAACTATTCAGCCAGAAACTCGGTGGCCACTTAATTAGTTGCCCCCTTCTAGTTTTGCTAAGTACTAGAAGGGGGCTTTCCCCCCCAAAAAAGCCTAAATTTTTACCGATATCTCATACCATCACCTGCCCAAGTATAGCTCCGAACGACTACAAGAAAAGATGAGTTACAAAAACTACGAAGAAGAAATGATGCATCAACAAAGATACAAAATATTTAATAGCTCAATCAACAGAGAGAAAAAACAGAGGTAATTTTTGTAAAAGTGGCGCTGAAAGAATGCTTGAAAAATTCTTTGCATAAATGTGGTTGAATAAAGGAGGTGGTATTTAAAGGAGAAAGCAAGAGCTTCAACTATTGGAAATGTTATAATGTATATGCTACAAATTAAATATAATTCTATTCCTGTTAATACAGTCTGAACACACGCAGAGAAAGAAAAACTAAAATTCACAAACGATCACGAGTCACAATAATGACGATCACTTTCCTCCCTCTTTTCCCCTCTCTCCCTTTAAAAACAATCCGCTCAGTGTTTGAGACCCTTCCCTCCTCCTGCTTCTTGAAGCCTGATCTGAAGCCAGAGCCAATCTTCGCAGTGTAGATAGGGACTGTTCCACTCATCAACAGCCCTATTACCTAACCAGTAGTTTCCTATATCCTTTCTAATTTTAAACTTATCTAATTCTTTCTGAATATGATGATGATAATAATAGTAATAATAATAATAATAATAATAATAATAATAATAATAATAATAATAATAATAATAATTATTATTATTATTATTATTATTATTATTGTTATTATTATTATTATTATTATTATTATTATTATTATTATTATTATTATTATTATTATTATTATTATTATTGTACTCAACCTTTACCATCAACGTTGCATATAAAAATCTAAATATCCTCGGAAAATTTTAATGATGCGTTTCTACATTCTAATTATTATTGCTATTATTATTATTATTATTATTATTATTATTATTATTATTATTATTATTATTATTATTATTATTATTTTTATTAGATTGTAGAGACGTATCATTAACATTTTCCGAGGATCTTTTTACGTAAATGTTAAACGTTTATAACATTTAGATTTTAACAAGCAACATTGATGGTAAAAATTGACTACAATTCCTTATCTCATCTGTTCCTGACAATTTTCAGAGTGTTATCAATGAAATATCTGAGTAAATTAAGCCAAAGGCCGTTTCACATGCCTTCATTTTTCCCTAATCTATTCTGGGATGCAAATACGAAGAGTTCTCAAGAAGAGAACAATGAATATTTAATTCTGTCCTGTAATATAGGACCATACACTGAATGACGTTTAATAGATGTTTGAATAAAAAATTCTTGATGACTTTAATATAAATCCCATATATAAATGATAGAAGGTAGAGAGTGAAGTGCAGCCTAAAAAAGTCGAGAAAATCAAAAAATTTACTCACCACTAGTGTTAAGAATGGATTCAGGAACGATAACCTGTCGTTCTCAAATTCTAAATTTAATACAGGGAACAAGAACAATTAAATTTATCCAGAAAGTATCAAGGGATATCCATTCGCCTTTCCAGGTAATAAAAATATAATCATCTTGTGTGAGGATAATATAATTGGTAATAAATTTTCGCTAAAATATTCCATGGGAAAAAAAAATCTGTATTACGCTCATATTTACTGCGAAAGTTTTCATTATTGAAAAAAAAAAATAGACTTTGAATCGCTTCGTTTATTGCAAAAAAAAAAAAAATGGTCAGCAGGGATTATATTTGAAGAATTCACCGAACAATGCCCAGCATTATCTTGTTGTGTAGCTGAGAAAGACATCATGTGATATGTTTGACAATAGAGTTTACATTGAAACGAGTCTACACAAAGGCGAATAAGATCAAGGAAGACATCGGTCTTTCTTGATATTATTCGCCTTTATGTGATATGATTGGTCTCGAGTGAATATTTTATTAAAGTTACTATGTAGCTTTGGTTGGTAACTGAAATTTTCTAAAATTTCGTTTTTCCCTTAGTAAAGATTATTTGTTTTTAACCTCGTTAAACGCACGACTTTTAACGAAGATATTTCACCACACACGAACACTTACATAAGGTCTGGAATATTCATATAAAAATGGTAATTTTACCAGGATGTGACTTCCAGCAGAATAGAGTTTTGTTACACACTGGTATTCTGCTCTCAATATGATGTTCAACGAGACTGCAGCTTTCTGCTACCCAACAGGTGGTACGTTATGTTACTATTGGCTGTCTCTCTCTCTCTCTCTCTCTCTCTCTCTCTCTCTCTCTCTCTCTCTCTCTCTCTCTCTCTCTCTCTCTCTCTCTCTCTCTCTCTCCTCTCTCTTCCGCTCTCTCCTCTCTCTTCGTCTCTCTCTTTTTTTTTTTTTTTTTTTTTTTTTTTACACAGGGTTTGACAAGGTTAAGGATCCCTAGCTTTATTGACAGCTATTTACAGGTTAAGGATTCCTAACTTTATTGGCAAGCTAAGAGCTGTTACCTACATCAGCTCATTTGAAAGCATTTTTATTGTTATGAGACATACAAGTAGGGACCAGGATGAAGTTGGAGCCATCTGTGGGCCAGCATTTTCATTTGATCAACTGACTTTATCTCGTTGACATCATTATGCTGTACGAATGTGTTCCATACTCGAGTCATCCTGGGTATGTATGATCTCAGATGGAGTGATGTTCTGGAGAAGGGTACAGCCAGAGTGAAGTTGCTGCTTTCTGCCCGTCTTGTGGCATAAAAGCTTGTTTCACGCTGTCCTCGAAGTGGATCCAAGTGTGGTACTTTGACAATATTGGCCTTGTACATAACAGTAAGGCCACCCACATCCCTCCTATGTTGAAGGCTCTGCTGAAATGACAGATCTATCCAGGATGGGTCCAGGCGAGAGATGAGACGTCTTGCTCTGTTCTCTACTCTGTCAAGCAGTCGCAGATGAGAGGTGGGGCAGGCAAACCAAGAAAGTGGAGCATACTGAAGGTGTGAGCGTACTTGTGCCTCGTACAGGATCTTGCAAGCCCTACTGTCAAGCAGATGGGAGATACGGCGAAGTGCTGTAAGCTTCCTGGCTGCCTTGTTTGCAAGATTTACAACCTGGTTTTTCATGGTTAGTTTGGAGTCAAATTTCACCCCAAGGATATCAACTTCTTCTCCAGGTGCCAACATTCTCGCAATCATCCTTACTACTGCACCAGCATTACCATCATGGTGCCTAGAGACGATCATCATTTGCGTTTTCTCTCTCTTCCTCTCTCTCACTCTCCCCGTCTCTCCCCTCTGTCTATTCTCTTTCTCTCCGTCTCTCCTTCTCCCTCTGTCTATTCTCTTTCTCTCCGTCTCTCACCTCTCTCTGCGTCTCTCCCCTCCCTCCCTTCCTCATTCTCATTCTTTTTCAACTCTTTCCTCTCTCTCTCTCTCTCTCTCTCTCTCTCTCTCTCTCTCTCTCTCTCTCTCTCTCTCTCTCTCTCTCTCTCTCTCTCACGCAAAAACATATACACACACACACTGAACAAATACAGAAACTCTTTCAACACATTATCCCCAACTGCTTCCAGCATTTCAGTCATAATCTCAGTCATCCCTTTCTTCTCTTCCCCTTTGCAGCCTTTTTTTCCATTATTGCTGTTGTACCTCATTTTCACCTTTGTCTTTTCACTCAAAATACTACATAACAGTCCTCAGCGGTGAAAACGATATTCAGCCTCCCGCTCATATTCACTACATAAATTTCTGCCTGTAGCTCTTATTAACTACACAGTTTTAAAAATATATTATTTCTCTCTCAACCGCACAACCTAGAGCTACTTATCCCCATCTCAACATTTTTTGAACATGCACATTCGTTTGTCTCCATGAAAGGTTCATCATTCAGCTGCAGAGAAAACACTGGGTTCAGATGCGGTCGAGTCTCTTTGGCATCTGTTACGACTCACGAAATCATAATTACACGATTTCAAAGAAAAAAAATAGCTGAACGGGAGAGACTCGAACCCATAGCAAGTGAGCCCTAAAACTCACAGTGGTTAGCGCACTGGCCTGTGAGGTTTGAGACTCACCTTACATGAACATACACAAACACATATATTCACACACACACACACACACACACACACACACACACACACACACACACACACACACACACACACACATACACACACACACACATACACACACATACACACACACGCACACACACACACACACACACACACACACACACACACACACACACACACACACACACACACACACACACACACACACACACACACACACACACACACACACATGGGATTTAGTTAGATGCATCCCTAGTTAATGTTCTTTAAGTGTGTGCACATTATGATCACAACAGTCTTTTCCGTCTATCAACTATCAAACACTGTTTTCCTTCATAAAATCTCAAATAGATAACTAATTTTCCTTAATTACTTCATAGATATCACCACTTTCTTCATAAAATGGTTCTTCTCTTTACTTTAGTCTATCACCCTCATACACTCTCCAGACAATATTTACATCCACCTAAAATTAATACAACCTTCTCATCAACCTATTATATTCCTATTATGACCAAACCTTCTCTGTATTTCTTCCAATTTCTAAATTAAATTGATCATACCACCACATCGTCGTTTAATTTTGTCAGTGTTATCTGACAACGTTCACACCACACATTGTTATCTGACCACGTTCACACCACACATTGATCATAAACACTTTACCAATGACTCCAGCCTCTTGTTCGTCGCATTGCAACATTCACAGTGTGCGTTACTCCCATAAAGAAGTCTTGGCTCTAATATTCTCTGGTATAATCTCCTATTCGCATTCATTCCACAAACTTCTTAACACTCCGTCAATCTGACGAGCAACAGGACAAAAATCCTTTGTCGAGGTTCGAATAAGATGGCAAGATTTCCTCACGTGGGAGATAATGGTAACTAACGTCTGAGTGAAATAGATTATTGAGATAATTGTAGTTAATTCTGGGCAATAATGCATACTAGATGGGTAAGATAACTGCTGTAAATTCATAGCTGTATTAAATTGGATGGGTAAAATCAAGTTTTCACGCTGAGAGTGAAGACAAAATTTTGGATGGCCATAATAAAAATGATAAATTTCAAAATCATTCATTGCTATGTTATTCTAATGTGCGAGGTGGCTCATTCAGTGAATTTAATTTACCGTTATTGACCACGAAAAATATGAGATGAAAAATGTGCATTATGTATGTTATTGCTAGAGGAAATAAAGGAACATGATGGCGAACGGAATTTGTGACGCTGTATGCCGTCCATTGTACAGAGAAGGTTCATTTTTAGTCTCCTTAACTCTAAACTAATTATGAGAAGGTTTTACTGAAGCTATTGCCAAGGTAATAGTCTCTCCTCCAGTGTGTAGTTTATGGAACTAACTGTCGTCTGGTAAGGCTGCAAACCTCGGAACATAATAGCACATTATATAGTTTTAAAAGAAGCGAGGGCTGGCTAATTAGATTCTTATATTTATGGCCTATCGACTGAACGAGGGCCATTAAGGCTTCATTAAAATTAGTTGGTTGGTTAATGGGGTTTAAAGCATATCGACCACACTAGCGTCATTAAGGCTACACACTCACTTTTTCACCACCAATCTAAATTGACTTAATATGGACATATTGGGCTTAAAGAAAAACTAAGAGTTTTTCCTTAAGCCCAATACATGTGGAGGGATATATACTTCAGATATATACTCCGAAGTATATATCTCTCCACACGTACATGCACGGTTGCTCTCAGTTCACACACGCTTGCGTACATATAAACACCTCTCGATAAATACCCTGAGCATCGTGCAAGTAATAGACCGGAAGCACTGATAAATGCTTCTGATCATGACCTGAAGCAATAACTGTTTCAGGAACTGAAGCAGTAATCTGAATGCTTCAAGGTTTGAAGAGCTGACTGAATCTTTAACCACATGAGGTTAAGCTAGTTGCTTCTAAATCTAATGTACTGAGTGATTATTTCAAGAAGTGAAGCATTGACAAAATGTTTCAAAATATAATCAACTGATTTGAGTCCTTCAGGATCTGCAGTACTGAAGCAATGAATGAATGCTTCAAAATAAAAAGCCTTGACTGAATTCTTTAAAACCTAAAGAAGTTATTTTAATGTTTTAAGACCTAAAACACTGAATGGTTCAAGACCTGAAACACTGACGTTAAAGAACACTATTCGAAGAACACTATTCTTCAATCAAAACGTCGGATATCCGGACGTAACTACGGGTCAGATACACATACCCAGGTAAGTGTACTAACTCGTGATGTACTACTATTGACTGCGCAGTTGGGTATAAAGTTGCGGGTTAGTCACTTATCATGAACCCCGGTGATAAGTGGACCTTTGAGTCCACACACCCCCCTAGGGGTAAATTATTATTAACGTATTTACTTTACAGCCCGTTGTGAAGTGGATATAACAGCTCCTCAAGACCTCGTCTGTAGGGGTGGCTGTGCAGGCGATGAGCTGTCTTTCCAAGCTAAGTTCCCCCTATATTTAATCTTTAACTTTAGCTGGTAAACCATTTCTCAACAGCATTGAAGCCATGACAAGTGAGTCGTAAAACTCATAGTGGGGCCCATGCTAACCTCCTTATGGTGTATAAAAATGTACCTAATTTCCAGCGTCTTGAAAAATTTTACACACAGTCGAAGAGTCAATTAAATAATCATTCGAAAAAATCTGAAGACATTCGGTTTCAGCATCACTAAAATAGCAGCTCAGACTTATTAAAGAAACGTATTCAATGTTTGAACAGTTTATAAAACTGTCACAAGAGAGGTAATAGATCAAAATCGCCCATTAATTATTTAAGACCTATTATTACAGATTATTTAGTAAATGTGTACAATATTTAAAAAGATTGTAACATATTTTTGCCTAATTTACTTTGGAGAAGCCATTTCTTTAAAAATCAAGGTCATAGCATGTTCTCAATGCTATGACAGGTGTGTTAGAAATTTAAAGTAAATTAATAAAAGCTATAGTTCATGAACTGTCGCACAATAATAACTGAACTATGAGAAAACTCTGTACGAAAGAAGATAACCTTGAAAATCGAACCAGCACTAATCGACACATTAATTGATTAGAAGGTAATTTAAAGCGGCCAGGCAGCTAAGATTACTTCAAAGTAGCAAACGTGATTTGTCTTATACTTGATATATGCGGGTCTCTATATTTCAACTCCCGGATTAACAGACTTGGTGTCATCCGGCATAAAAAAAACCGGGTTTAAAAGGTTCGAAAGAATTAAAACCCAGAAAAGAAGAAGGCTGTGATACATGAACAAAGACGCCGTGTCTGAATTATTCAAAGTGGCGTTCATTGTAGGCGCGAATAGAGCCGTGTTTACCTTCCTGGCTCAGATCTTCCTGGCGTACACGCACTCTGCCGCACACGCTTCATCCCGCTTCACCAACTTTCCTCTTTTCTCGCCTTTTAATTCCATGTTTCTCTTCCAGATTTGAGTGCACGAATCTCTTTAGATATTCCTTCTAAACAGAGAATTTTCGACACTGTTTATGAGGGCACGAAGCGTAAATTTAGAGCAAGATTCATGTGATATTTTGCACCATTTTGACCGCTGACGTTGTTGCTCAATTCTTCGTTCACGTCTTCTCGTGAGCGACTCGTAATAACCTACCTTTCAGCGGGTCTTTTTTTTTTTCCTTTTAAGATCGCACTCTTTTAACCTTGGAACCTCCTCCCTTTCATAGCGGGTTCTCAGCCTGTATTTGCTCCCGGTTCCAAGAGTGTATGTTGTCCAGGGAGCTAAGTCCCCTGCAGGAAGATGGCTGCCAGGAAGGTTGTTTGAGAGGTTGGATTCCTAGGAGGCAGGTTGTCTGGGAGGCTGGCTGCCTGGAAGGCTGTCTGAGAGGCTGGATGTCTGGAAGGCAGGCTCTCTGGGAGGCTGTCAGAGAGGCTGGATGCCTGGGAGGCAGGATCTCTGGGAGTCTGGAAACCTGGGAGGCTAGTGGCTGCTTGGGAGGCCATTGGCTGCCTGGGAGGTATGATGGCTGGAGGCCTGGCTAGGTGCCTGGGTGGCTGGAGGCCTGGCTAGGTGCCTGGGTGGCTGGGAGCCTGGCTAGGTGCCTGGGTGGCTGACAGTCTGGCTAGGTGCCTGGGTTGCTGGCAGCCTGGTTAGGTGCCTGGGTGACTGGCAGCCTGGCTAGGTGCCTGGGTGACTGGAAGCCTGGCTAGGTGTCTGGGCGACAGGTAGCCTGGCTAGGTGCCTGGATGGCTGACAGCCTGACTAGGTGCCTGGGTTACTAGCAGCCTGGGTAGGTGCCTGGGTTGCTGGCAGCCTGGCTAGGTGCCTGGGTGGCTGGCTGGTTACCTGTGAACATGGCTGCTGGCTTCTTGGTAGGCCGATGGCAGTGTGGGAAGTTCGCTGGCAGCCTGGAAGGCTGGCTGGCTGGCTGCCCAGGAAGCTGACTAACTGTCAGGAATCCTGGTTAGTAGCCTGAGAAGTTTTCTGTTTGCCTGAGAAGCTGACTTGCTGTCTGGGGGGCTGGTTGGCTGCCTTGACTTGCTGCTTGGAGATTGACTGGGACAATCTTCAGTCCTAGAGACAGTAAACGACTTGTAGAGGTAATCTGAAGTAATCAGTCCCTCAGCCTTTGTGCAAAATAATCAGCTCTATTTAAATGATGTTCTTAGCCTTACCTTGCACCAAGGCTGAGGGACTGATTTCCCCAAACTACCTTTCCAGTTCGTCTACTTCGTCTTTCATCATGACTGAGGGAATAATTATCTCTGACTGCATATTAAGAAGTCAATTTTGTACGATATTTTCTAGTCTTGAAAAATACTAATTCTCAGAGATCTGGTGCTGAACCAGGACAGTATTGTGTAGTAAGCTAGAACTGCGAAAATATTCTTCTTCTCTTGAGAATTTTTTCTAATAATACTTCATCTGAATAATAATTCTCCTAGACAGGTTGGGTGTTGAACCTCCTGGGTTTTATTCGCTCGCCCACCTGATAATAATTTTCACCTTCCTCTACAACCGTCCCTCGTCTCTCGCCTCAACCTTCTTCCTTATCACCTTATCAATCCTTCCTTTTCATCACCATTCCCTCCTTACCGCTCCCTCATGCTCCACCAAGTAATGCAGCGTAGCTCACTGGAGAGAGCATTTGACTCACAATTGCCAAGTCCCGTATTCTGTTCACCGACACGGCGAAAGATATGTGCAGGTTTCCTTACAACCGCTGCTATCCCTGTCCGCCTTGCAGTAAAAATAGGTGCCTGGAAGTCAGTCGCATCCATTGGAAAAAACATTGTGTTAGAAAGCTCCACTCCTACTAGAAAGCCATATCCTGTGTAAGAAAACACACCAATATTATGTAAGAAAACACTACAGTCCTGTGTAAGAAAGCACTCCAGCCCTAAGAAAACTCTGCAGTCCTGTGTAAGAAAACACTCCAGTCCTGTGTAAGAAAACACTCCAGTCCAGTGTAAGAAAACTCTCCAGTCCTGTGTAAGAAAACACTCCAGTCCTGTGTAAGAAAACACTCCAGTCCTGTGTAAGAAAACACACCAGTCCTGTGTAAGAAAATTCTAATACCTGCTGGAAGCATTCAAGTGTTGACTAAGTTGTTTCCGTGTACCTAATGATGTTAATTTATAGAAAAAACTCTACCAGTCCTTTAACACTTCCCACTCCGCGAGGCGAGCTAAGGCAAGCTTCTGTGTATTCGTGTTGCTCACTGGCGTTTACATTGCTCAGTCTAGCGGTCAAAATCTCGTGCACTGAGACGAAACCGGTCGTCTAGTGTGGAGGCTTAACACTTCTTTGAACAGTTTGCGGTTCTTGTGACAATTTTTTTTAAATTGAATCTCAGTCGTTCAGATCCGTAAGTGAATATCCACAGCACCCATTCCTACACCAATGTCAATTTACGATATACGATTTCATTTTCAATGGTACTCTAACTCTTATTGATTTTGAGTTTCGCTCAACTTGTGGAGGAGTATTACCTGTAATCCATCGTGATGTGTATGTGTGTGAAAGCCACTTATGTATACGT
This sequence comes from Cherax quadricarinatus, assembly GCF_038502225.1. Classification (NCBI taxonomy): domain Eukaryota; kingdom Metazoa; phylum Arthropoda; class Malacostraca; order Decapoda; family Parastacidae; genus Cherax; species Cherax quadricarinatus. The sequence goes on from NC_091315.1 coordinate 31,528,948, forward strand.
AAATACCATCCATGCTCATCGTTAATTGGATTTAACGCTTGCCGATCGCACAGCGGTCGTTAAACCAGCATTTACGTTGTTCAACACCAGTCAAGAATACTTTAATCTTTAATAAAAGGTGCAAACTCAAAACAAATTGAGAGACATACACCTCTTTGTGTTTACATAATGCAATTTTGTGTTAACGTCACCCATGTTAATGTGAAACTCACGCATGTTTAAGTAAAAGTACCCATGTTAATGTGAAACCCACGCATGTTAATGTGAAACCCACGCATGTTTAAGTGAAAGTTCCCATGTTAATGGGAAACTCACCCATGTTTAAGTGAAAGTACCCATGTTAATGTGAAACTAACCCATGTTTAAGTGAAAGTTCCCATGTTAATGTGAAACTAACCCATGTTTAAGTGAAAGTTCCCATGTTAATGTGAAACCCACCCATGTTTAAGTGAAAGTACCCATGTTAATGTGAAACTAACCCATGTTTAAGTGAAAGTACCCATGTTAATGTGAAACCCACCCATGTTTAAGTGAAAGTACCCATGTTAATGTGAAACCCACCCATGTTTAAGTGAAAGTACCCATGTTAATGTGAAACCCACCCATGTTTAAGTGAAAGTACCCATGTTAATGTGAAACCCACCCATGTTTATATTAACCCGAAATTTTATATAAACGGCAGCAATTTGAAACCAGCAATTTTTTATGAACTAAAGAAATGTTTTTTGAACTCCAGAAATGTATATATTAATACCATTGTTCATATGAACACTATCAATTTTTTATATGAACACCAGTAATGTTTTTAATGTCGCCAATGTTTACATGTTTGAAGCAGTTCAAAATTTTGGAATACAATGAATTTTAATTTTATATTCATGCGTAGCGCTAAACCCGTAGTTTTGATCTAAGGGGATCAAGAGCTCTTTACTAGTATCAAGGCTATTGAATAATCTCTTATTCTAAAACATTTTGTTACTGTTATTTTTTATACCCCAAAAACCGCTTTCGTACTTATTCAAAAATATATTTTTATTGTTTTTTGTACTATTTTCCTTGAGTTCGTCCCTATTTTACTTTTCCTATTTTTAGTTTCTTTTCCGCTGTAACAGAGTTGAAAATCCGTAACTATTTTATTATCACAATTTGCACTCTATGGATTATTCTCAGCTCATTCACAGACTAAGAGATGTTGCCCTACCACAGCTCATTTCCATGCCCAGCCTTGTTTTATACTTCCACCTTACACGATCACACTCGCACCAGTCAGCTAACACCCAAATTACCTATTTGCTGGAAGGTAAACAAGGGCGGCAGGCGTACTTAAACTAAGATACACAATCCGACCAAGAGGACTCACTGTCGTGAAGTAAAGACTCTACCAACAAACTTTGTGTTTGTTTTAATCCCTGTTTTAATCTCCCAGTTCACTACAGCGGTGTTGCAACAGCCAGTGTGTAGACCGTTGGTGGTGGAGTAGAGTTCTAGAACCAGTGATACTGGAATGTTCCAATGTCTTACCAGTAGTGGTCTTTATGATTTGTAACATCCAGTCGGAGTGTTGTAGCTACCAGTGGTGGTGCAGGTGTTTTGTTATATCCAATGTGTTACCAGTGGTAATGTAGGTGTTTTGTTATAACCAGTGTTATCAGTGCTAGTGGAGGTGTTTGTTATATCCATTGTTTTACCAGTGGCAATGCATATGTTTTGTTATATGCAGTGTGTTACCAGTGGTGGTGTTGGAGTCTTCCATCACCTACACGGCCTGAAACACAGACTTGCCACTTGGATTAAATAGTCAATTTCATTTATATATTCTTTAGGTCTCTCTTAAATCTATTTCGCATTCGTTTTTTAGTATCAATAATACTTTACAAAATAGTTTCTGTGTGCACTAAATTCAACGAGAGTGAACTTTCATTTCGTTCACTCACGGAATGTTTCCAATAACCTCGATTTGGTGCAGTTCAGTCGCTGGAGTTACATACGGCCGCTATTTACCCTTTCGTGTTTTACAGGCGGTGTTGGCAAACAAGCCCAATTTTTTTTTAAATTAGATTTTATCTCAAATATTGAATTATACATTTATATAGACACCCGAGAATAAAGATTTTATATCTGTTTGTTGTTCATTTGCACTAAATGTAACATATCTTTATTTTTTTGGTGAACTTTAATAAACCAAATATAGCCTGATACTGTTACCATCCACTGAGGGATGTATTTATATGCTGAGAGCTTAATCCCAATTTTAGGAATTATAGTATTCGTATCTGATGGTGAAATGGTTAACATTCAACTTAATGACCCTCGTGTCGTCGATAAGCTATAAACCCCATTAACCAACTAAATTAATATTGTTCCCACAGAATATGTATACCGAAAGGTTATGCCTCACAGTGTGTAAACACAAAGTATACTTAAGTCCGACTTTTAGATATTAAAGTATTCTTGACTGTTGGTGAGCACGGTATGTGCAGTCTTAATGGCTCTCGTGTACTCAATAGGCAGAAAACCCCACTAACCAACTATCCAAAGATCTAATAGAATGTTTTAATAAACAAAGGAATACGTTAATATCCTGATGAACCAGTAAATTTTGCTCAGCTACGTAAAAATCGTTATAATACCTGTTTGTTGGGAAACACAACAATCCAAACACGAGTCCCGTACTCAAACAATACTTCGTGGAGACAATAAAACAGACGATAAGAAGAGTACTGAGAACTGATCCACCCCTCCAGGGATGTCACTTCAATCATGGCGTTAGATCAAATTAATTGTACCTTTCCTGCCCTTCCATTGATCCATCCTTATTGCCTATCATTCCTGTAGGCGATGTGTGACCAGTATGAGTTTATCGCTCCTCCTAATAATATAAAGTTAATATAATGCTGACTGATGAAGTGGCCTTGCCTTTCCAAGTCCACGAATAAACCAACTTAGCCAGAGTGTTTGAAGGAATGATGTGGTTGCCTCAACTGTTACTCTACACATATTCATGTTGGCTTCGAGGAGTCCACATCAGCTCAATTGTCCTTTGCTCGTGTCCATGAAAAAAGAATTTCTCCATAGACTTTCAATCACTTAGAGTTCTTGTTTTATATCTGTAATACCGATACATAATGTACCAGTAGTGGAGATCACTTCCCTCAGTATTAATGTTGTATTATTATTATTAATATTTTAATTGTTAATAAATTTATAGGTAAGCTCTGAATCTATAAGCGCCTGGGGAATGAGAAATAATCAGGTGCTCCAAGGAAGGCAGCTCTAATTTCTTGGATCAAGAAACATACACCACCATTATCACACATCCCCACTGAGGGTGGAATGAAAGTACTGTGCAATTCTTATATATGAGTTTCCCGTATACTAGGAAAAGCAGCCTTTCTTCTCCTATTGCAAGTTTACAGGAAACCACAGATGTGAGATAGCTATAGAATATCCAGAACCTTTACGTAACGAATGCTATACATTAACCTTGTCAGTCCAACCTTTTCAGATTGCCCACTGCTGACAGGTCCTTCTCAAGTCCTACCCATCTCACCAAGGCTGTCCTACCACTAACTCCAGTACCTATTCTGATTCGCTTCAAATCTTTTATACTAATGCTTAATTCCATAAGAAATTTATGCGGCACTCTGCACTGTTCCTTTCACTTGCAATGAAGCACAGGGGCCTGGGTTTATGCTATGTACGATCTTTCTTGTATATTGCAACTACAGAAATACATTCTGCTATCATTGATATATTCATGGGAGAACACTAAAGCAATATGGGGAATGGGGTATAATTGGTTTACTTCAAGGTAAGGAATCATAACGCCTCCACTGAAGGTAAATTATTTCATAATTCTGCGGAAAAGGCAAAGGATCTCTTCCCTTGTCTGGTTCACCAAAGTTTCACATCAGTAAATGCTCTGAAGGGGTTGAGTGCAGTTGTATTTATTTAGATTCTTTGTCAGTGTTTATTAATTATATATGTTTTTGTAATTCGCGTTACAATTTCGTATTTGTAAGTTTGTATAATTGAATGTGAATGAACAAGTACGTTAACTTTTGTTATTACATCATTTTCATTAAGATGTTTATCATAATTATTTATGTTAATATTGCGCTTGTTTTATTACAAAATACATGACAATGCCTGTATTTTTTTCTTGCAACAGGTTTAACTGTACACCTACTGGATGACAACAAATCTTGACCTGGAAGAACTCCAGTAATATTCCAGCTTTAGGAGTTCGATAAGACGAAAGAAAAACAAAAGCGAAATGGTAGGATGTAAATAAGAGGGAAGAAAACAGGAAAGGAGGAGAGGGGGAGAGAGATCGAGAAAGGGAGGGAAGGAGGTGAGGGAGAAAAGGAGGTGTGGAAAGGATGGACGGAGAGAGGAAGACAGAGAAGGAAGGGCGGAGGGAATGAGTCTGCTTCCTCTCCTAAGTTTAAAGGGTGTTATTAAAGAAGGTTTGACTCTTGGAAAACTGTAAAGGTTAACTCTTCGGCGGCACCTTCAAGGAAATTGTCACCATGTTTTTGCTGCTCCAGGATATTCATTAGAAGGTTTTACTAGACATTTCTTTCTCGATTGTCCAATAGTTATTAAAATTCAACTGTCGATTACTGGCATATAAATTGCTTAATAAAATGTGAAAGACTGCACTCTGAAAATTAGTTCAGAATTTTAAAAACTAGACACGTTTCTAGCAACATCCCTGAAGGAGGAGAGGTGAATAAGAGTAGTGAGCTAACCTGTGTTGAGTAGTGAGCTGACCTGTGTTGAGTAGTGAGGTGACCTGTGTCACGTGAGGACATGCCAAAGAGCTCTTTGCTCTTGGTCATCAGAGAGTGTGAGGATGGTTTCCCTTGTCTTTGGGCAACTGTAGGGTAAAATTAAAGGCTAGAAACGAGGTTCAAGAGCTTAAAGAGATGTGAAGGATTATCCGCCAGAACAAGGACGTGAAAAATAGCTTCGATGATAATGGGACCTACAACAACTGGGAGCCAATAGGAAGAAATGGGATAAAGCTGAGGTTGAGGAAGGTCTATTAGAGAATGCCAATCCCTTCTCTGTGCTACCAGATTAGTGTGGGTCCCCAACAAAAACGATGTTTTTGTTGGGGACAATAAGAGCAATTTCATGGATAGGGCACTGTCTTAGAAACAGGGAGAATAGGCGGAGGGTGTGTCTTCCTGGGACAGGGATGCATGACATCAACTGTCATGACATCATGGAAGGTAATGGGATGAAACCTATTATCTGTTTCAGTGCTGGAGGCAATGAATGAGAACATGATTAACAAATTTAGGTCAGTAATAAACATAATTAGAGAAAAGAAGGGCGTCCTGTGATATGAGACTTGTTTTCCTGGAAGGGGTGTTGGAAGTGAATTGTTGCACCAAAGAACTGGTATCAGATGTTGGCTGCACAATCACTGTAAGCCTGGCTGTACAATCACTGTTCCTAGGCTGAGGGACTGATTACCTCATACTATCCTGTCTTCTGTTTATAACTCTGCGAGGCTGCGAGACTGATTACCTATTCTTTCACAGTGTTCTATTTATGCTCCTGTACTATACTGATAAAAACACTGGGTGGCGATATGTCTACAAAATAGCTTCCCTAATGTTGCACACCTAACCGATATTCCATCCCTAAAGTTTACTTATCAAACTGAATAAATGAGTAGTTGCCATTTTTGTATATTTTGATATACATATAATAACGCAGTAAAGCCAAATATTTTTTGCTAACATGTAAAAATAGGAAGATGAACCAGAGCGCGCCTACGACCTAGAAACAGACGTTGTAAGGTAAAAGTTAAGAGCTAAGCGGAAGAGCTAGGAATAATTACACAAAGGTAGCAGAAGTGGAGTGAAAATTAGTAAATAACATAACAGTGAAGGAAGAAGAGAAGCTAAGGTATAAACAGCCACATCAGACGAAGATGATAACAAAGCATCAGTAAGAAGATTCAATGAAAAAATTACTTATAATTACAAGAGGAAATCTAAACGATGTTTCGATGCTTTCTGGGTTATTGTCAGATCGCAACTTATCACTTGATAATGATTCAGAACGGACTGAAACGTCCTCTATTTTTCCTCTAATAAGTGTGAATTATTCATGAATTATTCAAGCAACAGAATTATGAATTTTATTCTTAACAAGATTCAAGAAGAGGAAGAGGGGTGAAGAAACAAAAATAACTGGAGAGTAAAAGAGAACTGAACATCACGATGAAAAGGATCGTTTTCCAGGTTTCAAAGATGACACGAGGAGGAAGCAGATAAAGGAGCGAGCAGTGACAATAAAAGAAAAAGAGATCCCGAGGAAATTTAGTGCCACGAAAACAGTCCGCCCAGACAGGATATTACTTAAGGTTTTGTATAAAGTTTAGCTTGTTAATTGGGCTTTACGTCTTGTGACGCAAGAGGGTTACCTAGGCTGCATGTTAACGGTTCGCCACCAGTCAATCGAACATGCGTAAGTACTGTTACTCTCAGTGCATACTCGTCAAGAATATATACGATGCATGAGACGGGGTAATATACACGTGCAACATCTTAAGAAAGATTTACAAGTCGTTGGAAGCAGGACAACTGCAAGAAAGTAGGAAAACTGTGAATGTAATACCTGACAGTGTGTGACTAGTTAATGGTCCAAAACGGACCGAACATCGTCTTAAGTTTCTCTCCCCTATGTGCGGGTTATTTGTACACAGGTAAATTTACATAAGAAGATTAGGAAGACATTTAGGTAACCGCTAATATAGAATCAGAGATGGCGTATCTTTTTTCCTGTATTTCTGTAACAGAGGTTAAGAAGTAAGAAAGCTTTTAATATTAAACTGATCAGGAAGTAGAGAGTAAAAGAGAAACGATCGGACTCAGAGATATAAGGAACTGAGAACTGCATTAAGTATATCGCCTGAAGTACAAATCAACATTATAATTTCAGTGGCATATGAAACAAAAACTAACCCAGGAACTGTTTCTAGGAATATTTAAGACTCAAACAGAAATTCAGCCTAACATATGTTAGGTTAGTCTTGGAGGACAGCAGCAGAAGCTACTGTAATCAAGAGGGGATTCCCTATAGACCCCTGGTTGTCTTGATTAGCCGGGCTGAGGTTCTTACGTCGGTTAGGTGCGGCCAGCAGTAACAGCCTGATTGATCAGACCATGATCCACCACGAGGCCTGGTCTAAAACCGGGTCGCGGGGGCGTTGACCCCCGAAACCCTCTCCAAGTATACTCTAGGTATAAGATCGTAACGATATTGGTACCGAAAATAACTAGGTTGAATTGACAGGGTGGACAGGGACAGGATGTTTCAGAGATGGGACGTAGGAACAAGGGAACACACCTGGAAGTTGAAAACTGAGACGAGTCACGGAGATATTGGGAAGTATTTTTTCAGCACTAGAGTTGTCAGAAACTGGGACAGTCTCAAGAGTGATGTAGTGGAGGCAGGCTCCATACATAGCTATAAGAGGTACGATAAAGTTCTTGGAGGTGAAACCAGGAGCTGTGAATCGACCTATGCAACTACATATAGGTGAGTACATAGGAGTACACACACACATAAACACACACACACACACACACGCATACACACACACACACACACACACACACACACACACACACACACACACACACACAAATACAGTAATTAAGAGGAGTTAATCAAGAGCCAGATATACACTTTTCATCAGCGATAATGAATCATTAGATAAATGGAGGTTATGGCTTTTCAAAAACACTCAACAAAGATATTAAATGACCTCTTAATCTATGCCGAGCTTCTTAAGGGAAGGAATGGAGAGAGAGAGAGAGAGAGAGAGAGAGAGAGAGAGAGAGAGAGAGAGAGAGAGAGAGAGAGAGAGAGAGAGAGAGAGAGAGAGAGAGAGAGAGAGAGAGAGAGGGAGGGAGGGAGAGAGGGAGACCAAAATGGTATACCTTCCTCTTTTGTTCCCCTCAACAATAGGGTCTACACACACACACACACTTACATATTCAACAAAAAAAATCACCATCAGAATTTCGCTCTTCCCAGGTAAAGTTGGCACCTGTGCTCCACCACCTTAAAGTCACTTGGCGAAGACACAACTTGTTCACGAGGGCGAGTAGACTTACTCTGGCTAGTCTCCCCACCTGGTGACACGCATCCTCTGCATGTGTCTCGCACCGTCGCTAGTCTCCCCACCTGGAGACACGCATCCTCTGCATGTGTCTCGCACCGTCGCTAGTCTCCCCACCTGGAGTCACGCATCCTCTGCATGTGTCTCGCACCGTCGCTAGTCTCCCCACCTGGAGACACGCATCCTCTTCATGTGTCTCGCACCGTCGCTAGTCTCCCCACCTGGAGGCACGCATCCTCTTCATGTGTCTCGCACCGTCGCTAGTCTCCCCACCTGGAGACACGCATCCTCTGCATGTGTCTCGCACCGTCGCTAGTCTCCCCACCTGGAGGCACGCATCCTCTTCATGTGTCTCGCACCGTCGCTAGTCTCCCCACCTGGAGACACGCATCCTCTGCATGTGTCTCGCACCGTCGCTAGTCTCCCCACCTGGAGACACGCATCCTCTGCATGTGTCTCGCACCGTCGCTAGTCTCCCCACCTGGAGACACGCATCCTCTGCATGTGTCTCGCACCGTCGCTAGTCTCCCCACCTGGAGACACGCATCCTCTTCATGTGTCTCGCACCGTCGCTAGTCTCCCCACCTGGAGACACGCACCCTCTGCATGTGTCTCGCACCGTCGCTAGTCTCCCCACCTGGAGACACGCATCCTCTGCATGTGTCTCGCACCGTCGCTAGTCTCCCCACCTGGAGACACGCATCCTCTGCATGTGTCTCGCACCGTCGCTAGTCTCCCCACCTGGAGACACGCATCCTCTGCATGTGTCTCGCACCATCGCTAGTCTCCCCACCTGGAGACACGCATCCTCTGCATGTGTCTCGCACCGTCGCTGCCGCATCCCTAACTTCCTTTCGAATAAGTGGATAAAATTTATGTGAGCAGAACTTTGTGCAAGAAAAAGAAATTGATGGCGTGAAATTATCTTGCTTACACTAAATAGGAAACTATTATACAAAATTGACAAAGCCATGTATAGTATATATATATATATATATATATATATATATATATATATATATATATATATATATATATATATATATATATATATATATATATATATATATATATATATATATATATATATATATATAGGGATGTGCCAAAGCATCGGTATCGAGCAGTTTTATGATATCGGTACATGATAAAAAAAAAACAGGCAATACCAGCCAATACTTTTAAGTATTAATATTTCGTATGTGCTTAAATATACCAACAGTTACACTCTGCCTCACGATTGCGAGATTTAATCATACACTCATACTCACACACACTCATGCATTCACACACACACACACATACACTCATGCACCCACACTCACACTCAAACTCATACACTCACACACAAATACACTTATACACACACACAACACACACACTATCAACAAGTGTCTTTGACAACCAGTAACTAACACAAGAGGCCAAGTAATGAAATTAACTTATTTAATATATAACCTTATTCTGTTATATAACATTCATTGTGCAATAAGGAAATATTTGTCAATACTAATTCCCAATTTTCATTCGATACCGATACTTCTCTTATATTTTATATTTTTAGATTTAAAATGACTATTTTCAGCATAAAAGTGAAGAGTTATCATACAATGGCTAATAAATAACATAGGAAGGTTAAATGTTAAATAACTTAATTTCTTTGAGATGTTCAGATGGTTATGTCATAACACGTTTACTTGGCGTGTTGTTAGTTAACGGCTGTCAAAGGTACTTGCCTATCATGTGTGTGTGTGTGTGTGTGTGTGCATCGGAATGAAGAGTCGTAAACCTCAGATACTTGCGATCAGACCTTCCTATGGAAGGATCTATGAATGATGAGATAAACCATGAAACAGAGTAAAAGTAAAAGAAAAAAAGGTGGGTGGTGAGCCGAAGCATCTGTGGAGATAAAGGAGCAAGGGAGGAGGAGGAAGCTGGAGGCGGTGGCGACGTCGTCCTGGAAGGTAATGTGCGGTGTAAAGGTTAAGTGTGGTGTGAATATTATATAGAGGATTCGAAACATGGAAATTAGAATCAGGTCAGGGGTTACTAAGAGAGCTGATGAGAGGATAGTGACGTGGTCTGGACACTCCAGGAAAGTGTATAAGTTAAAGGTAGGGTGTCGTCGCTGGAAGGGACGGAGCAATGATGTAAAGGAGGCTTTGAGTGCTATAGGTTTTGATTATTCAGAAGGTTTGTCTAAGCGCATTAGATCGGAGTGTTGGAGGCAAGTGACTCTTTTGGCCACATCTGCTGCTGGAGTGTGAAACAACTAGTTAACTCAACTCCATAAATCCATCTTTTGAACTATAGCACAGTTGTGATGAATGGTTTGAAAAACCGACAAGTTGAAGATTGAGACACTTATGCAGCATATGGGAATCTTTATTCAGGAAACGTTTCGCCACACAGTGGCTTCATCAGTCCAATACAAAGAGGAAGGCGAAAGGAGAGGAGGAGTATGAGGTAATCAGTCCCTCAACCTGGAGTCGATGTGTTCAGTCCATCAATCTTGTAGAATGTACAGCATAGGGCCGTAGACGTGGCTTATATACTGTAGTGAGGTGAGGTGAAGCAGGCGGAGGCGGGGTCATAGTGGTACCATCCACTAGTCGAAGTAGGTCTTCGTCCAAAGGTTGAACAAGTGTTGAAGAATTCTTTGTAACAAGATCCCATGATGCTGCAGTGTCTGACAGTTGTGATGAATGGTTTGAAAAACTTTTGGACGAAGACCTACTTCGACTAGTGGATGGTACCACTATGACCCCGCCTCCGCCTGCTTCACCTCACCTCACTACAGTATATAAGCCACGTCTACGGCCCTATGCTGTACATTACCTCATACTCCTCCTCTCCTTACGCCTTCCTCTTTGTATTGGACTGATGAAGCCACTGTGTGGCGAAACGTTTCCTGAATAAAGATTCCCATATGCTGCATAAGTGTCTCAATCTTCAACTATAGCATAAAATCGTATAGATGCACTAAACGCCTAGTAACTAGTAACTAGTAACTAGTAACTAGTCCACAGACCTGCTAACTGAACATATATTTACATTTCACATATCATCTGAAACAAGCAAATGTAGGATATAGTATGCTTATATAACAATATCTTATTTTCTTTAATGAGATACCTTGATATATTATATACATTATATTATATCTGTATCCCACAATAAGTGGAGAATCAAGTAAATATTATTAAAAAAGCGACCACAAGAGTGACCGCGAACTTAATGTTTACTCTGATCATTACTGAAGTACTTATAATATCAGCTTTCCATTTTATTTTGGTCTATAATCATGTTATAGTAAGATCATTTTAGGTTTTTGTTTTCCTATGATTCTATTCCTTATTTACATATCTCCTAATTTATTTCTCTTGGTTGACAAAGAGACGGTAACTGTATTCGACTTCTTCCTTCAAGATTCACTGAATAATTTTCAGAATTATTCTGTTCAAGTCATTCAGCGAGTGATGGAATCAATAAGAATTTTTTATTCGTTCTTTGCTGTGTGATTTATTTTAATTTATGTACTTGGCCTCTCAAATGTACCCAGATGTACTCTTTTTGGAGCCTAGTTCCTAGGCCTATAAGAAAAAGAAAGAGTATCCACATGTTCTTTCGCTACCGTCGGTGGAGGGTACAAAATATCCTTACAGCTTTGGCGGCAAATTCTTAAAATATAAACCTCAAATCAGTATACTTTTAAAGGTATTTTTTGAGTAAAGTATATTCATTGTTGACAGAATCAGTAATGGTGAATGATTAGAGAAAGAGAAAGAGTGAGTGAGAGAGAGAGAGAGAGAGAGAGAGAGAGAGAGAGAGAGAGAGAGAGAGAGAGAGAGAGAGAGAGAGAGAGAGAGAGAGAGAGAGAGAGAGAGAGAGTAATTGAGAGAGACTTGGGGAGCCCACCAAGAAACACTGGGAGAGCTCTGTGTAAAAGTCCCTCATGAAGACAATGGAGGCACAAAAGGCCAGGCAGATGCATCAAGACATGTGTTTAGACGTGTTTTTTTTTGAGGAATATTTACACACACACACACAGACACAAGCCAGCAGAAGAGTCATAAAAGAATAAGCATGGGTAAAAAGAGAGCCTGAACGACAATTTGAGAATGACACAGCACTCACAGCCAAATTTGAATCAAAGTTATTATACAGTCACACAAAAAGGAAGACAACTGGAAAGAGTCGGGTAAAAAGACTGAAGAAGGAGATAAGAGAGTTAAATAGATATACTCTTTAAGATAAGCCTGGAAAGGTATAAATGAAATAATTAGAAAAAAAGCGGTAATATTGCTCATCCATCTTTTAATGAAAACGCGCAGATGAGCTCATAAATAAATGGGTCAGAAAATCCAGGCACGAAAATTTCCCATCTTAAATTAGGACAAAATTAGAGAGTGCTTCTGGAGGAAGGCTGGAAATTTATTTATGAGCCAAGATACTGATGAGAGTAACTGCCTCTTTAGTGGGTGTGAATTAGATATTATATTAAATATAAGACGATCTGCCTTTGGCGAAGATGGAATAACTTATGATATTCTTAAAACTTTAAGGCAAGCCCTTGATAACCATTGTATGATCTTATTTGCATCGAGATATTATGGTATTAGTGGCTATATAGTCTTCAGTAACTGTTCAGTATACTTAGCCAAAAATAATAAAATTTAGAACTGACTGATAGAAGGACTTAAAGAACAGAGAAGTTAAAGGATCTCTTCATCATAGTCAATGACTGAAATTACCGTCAATCGTTCTATGCAAAGTGGAATTTTATTGTCTGAGCCATCTAGTTTACGACGGCGGATATTCTATTCAACCCTCGTAAGGAAGTAACATTTTCTGCCAGCCTTGACCTTCCTGATCTCTGAATTGTTTTATTAAGAATCAATAATTTTAAAGGGAAGGACTTGAGGAAGAAATAATGTGAATAGACACATACATACACATACAGATACAGACACATTTAAACAGATACATACATACAGACAGACAAACAGTGGCTTCGTGTTTGTGGCTACTCGTCTTCAATGACTGTCGAGGAAATTCCTAAGATTTGGACCTCGTTGAGATCTACTAGAAGGATATTAGCCCACTCCCACGGCGAGTCATTGGGAAATTTACCCCATGAAGAATGTAAGCGCTTCCGTGATTTCTGACATTATGAAGGACATGTAAAATTAACAGAACTGTAGAAGGCTTATAAGGCTGAGATGTCACCTCAGTTACGATGTTACACCCGTCCCAATATGATGAGGGTGGGAAGTGATATTAAATTACTAATATATGTAGTCAAAAGGTGCTTCTGCTCTGATGTCAAATCCTAACCCAAAAACAATCGTAAAGGTGAAAGAAATCTATTCAAGTTTGCTTAATATAAACTTTTATTACACTGATATTATCAGTGTTATCTTGCCTCAGCTCATCTCAGAGTCCAACACTATTTTAACACTGCTATATCGTGTAGAGACGTTTTTACTGCTACAACGCTTCATCCACACCAAGGCTTTATCAGGTGCGTAATAGCATAAAGTGTACTACTATACGTTGCTAGCTCGATTTCACCCAGGATGCCAGCCACAACACTCGACAAACATCCAGGTATTTATTAGTTGCTAATAAAACTGGGTTTAACAGTGTATTAATAGTTGCTTATTCGTCCGTCACTTGGTGTGTAGGATAGAAAGAACTATAGAGGACATTTCCATCTCGAAAGTGCTTTATCACTAACATGATAAAGCTCTACTCAGTCCCAACACTAGTCTATAATAAAGGCTACCATTTCAACAAGCATTTTCCTGTCATGTTCGCATGGTTTCAAGCCGAATAATTGGGCCTGAACCACAAACATCTTTCTATCATGCTCGCAAACTTACAATCACAAGGCCCTGTACTTGAGCCACAGGCATCTTTCTATCAAGATTGCATGGTTACATGCACAAGGCCCTGTACTTGACCCACAAGCATCTTTCTATCATGATCGCTAACTTACAAGCACAAGGCCCAAGGCCCTGTACTTGAGGCACAGGCATCTTTCTATCAAGATTGCATGGTTACAAGCACAAGGCCCTGTACTTGAGCCACAAGCATCTTTCTATCATGATCGCTAACTTACAAGCACAAGGCCCAAGGCCCTGTACTTGAGGCACAGGCATCTTTCTATCAAGATTGCATGGTTACATGCACAAGGCCCTGTACTTGAGCCACAAGCATCTTTCTATCATGCTCGCTAACTTACAAGCACAAGGCCCTGTACTTGAGCCACAAGCATCTTTCTATCATGATCGCTAACTTACATGCACAAGGCCCTGTACTTGAGCCACAAGCATCTTTCTATCATGCTCGCTAACTTACAAGCACAAGGCCCTGTACTTGAGCCACAAGCATCTTTCTATCATGCTCGCTAACTTACAAGCACAAGGCCCTGTACTTGAGCCACAAGCATCTTTCTATCATGCTCGCTAACTTACAAGCACAAGGCCCTGTACTTGAGCTGTAAGTTATCTTTAGTCTTGTTTCATCTTTAAGTTTGAGAAACATTATGATCGATTCATCCAGAAGTTCCTGCTTAAAATTTCCGCTGTATATGATACATAAATTTTAATATATAATTCATTAAAGCCTTACTATGGATTTTCAATTACTCATTTAGGTATCCCTGAAGGATACCTAAATGAGTTTTTCTTCCTCCAGCTTATCGTGTTTATTTCTAACGTAACACGAGGACTTATGCAATCGGCTTTAAATTTTCAGCGCAAGTGTGAATGTGGCTTATGTGCTGGCCTGGAGTTTTTCGACTCACTCGTCACGAGTTCAATCCCCGCCCGTGGTATGGTTTGTTTGCAATCGTGTCATTACGATTTCGTGAGTCATGGCGGCTTTCAGGGAGACTAGAGCCAGAGGTCGTCACGACCACACATGTGCCTCACGTAAGTACGTTAAATATGCTGAGTACAGTAATTGTAAATCAGAGATATTTACTAGTATATAATGAGTGCTTGTAATAATAATAATGCTAATAATAATAATAATAGCTTTAATATAATTCTACACAGTTATCGGTAATAAATTTTATTTTACGCCTAAATGTTCACACGGAAAACTCAAATATTTCCTAGAAGAATTCAAAGAAAAAAAACAGAAAACAGAAGACGTCAAGTGCCAGAAATGATCAATAAAACACAGTTGGGTATACTAATCTTGTTCTGCACGCAGCACAGATTTATTGTTTCTGTCTTTAAGAGTCCAGTGAAGAGGCAGTGAAACATTCACCGGTACATTGGTTCCAGAGTTAAGCACTTGCTAGCTTTTCCCGAAGGAGTACTTTTAAGTGATTGCCTATATTTCCCCCCCTCCAGTGTTATTGTTTGTTTACAACATGAGAATGCTTGTAGGTGCCCGTGGCTTGGTCGGCAGCATGCTCAGCTCACACACTGAAAGGTCCAGGATCGATTCTCGGCACGGGTGAATATTTGTACGTGTTTCATTACGCCTATTGTCCCTGTTGTTACATTGAAGAGATCAGGAGCTAGAGCTACACATAGGAAATGATAATGTCATGGCTTAAAAAAAGTGCTAGACAAAAATATGAAAGAAACAAATGACTTAAAACCATGGTAAAACTGTAGCACTGAAACTGTCATAAAATCTGGGGGAGGCGGGGCTCAGGAGCTAGGGCTATATGAAAGATGAAATGTCACTAATGGTAAGACATTATACTGTGGAGGGACAAATGGGAGGAAAGTTTGATTCGAGGGAAGTGGAGGAAAAGAGAATAACAGAATGAAGACAAATGGTAGATGCTTGCCGACTGCACTTAGAAGATTCTTCAGCAGGAGGCAGATGTCCTTGACAACAGCAAATATACACAAGAGTGATGCAGGAGGAGGGATAGAGGAAGAGTAGTGGGGTCGGATGTGGCTGTGAGAGGATGAGCATTGAAGTGTGAGGGTGAGTATGGGAGTGTGAAGGCAAGCTTAAGAATGTGAGGGTAAGTGTGGGAGGGTGGGAGGTAGCATGGGAGTGTGAGGGGTGTGTGTGGGAGTGGGAGTGTGGGAGTGAGTGGGCAGGGTATGCATACTTGAACCACTCAGAAGGTGTACCAAAAGAGGGGGATATCAGTATGGCCGCTCCGTGGGCAGCCATATTGAATGAATATCCACTACTCATACTTTATATAGTACATTTTTCGCATACACACATACACTTTAGACATAAATGATGCATATAATTTATTCTGAGTATTATGCTCACGATAACGAATGCAACACAAATAAAAGTCGCTGATAGTTTTGCGTTGTTTTATTGTATTTACTTGAACAAGAAAATTCTGACGAAGTGTGTATTGAAGGGTAAAATACCGAGTTGAACTGTGTTGACATCATCACGTGGAGGGTTCTCAACAGCTGTGGAGAGATGAGTGGTGGGGATGGTGCCGGCTGTGGTGGAGGGGTAATGGTTGTGATTGTGGTGGAGGGGTAATGGTTGTGATTTCTTGGAGGGGTAATGGTTGTGACTGTAGTGGAGGGGTAATGGTTGTGATTGTGGTGGAGTGGTAACATTGGTGGTGATAGTGATGAAGAGGGATGGAGGGGGGAAGGTAGTGATGAAAGTAGTAAAGGTGTTAGTGGTGCTAGTGGTGTTGATTCGGGTGGCAATAGCTATCGTTGTGATGATAGTTCTGGTGGTAGTAGAGATTGCTATGGTGGTAAGGTTGGTGGTTAGTGGTTGTGATAATGATGGTAATAGCGGTAGTGCTTGTTTTGATGGTGATGGTGGAGGAGGTGATTGTGAAGGTGGCAGTGGAGAGGATTTTGTTAGTTGCGGTTATGATGGTGGTGACGTTAGTTGCAATGGTGAAGGTGGTGATATCCTAGTTGTGGTGGGGGTGTTAGATGTAGTGGCAATGATGATGGTAGTGGTTGTAGGATGGCAGATGCAGTATTGGTGTGCATATAAGATGGATATGACATTTGCCAGTCATTCCATCTTATATGTTACTTTTCGTCTAAGCTGAATCGTCATCAGAAAAGCTATGATACAAGTGAGAAAGAGGTATTAGCTCTGATGGTAGAATAAATAGCTTTGATTTGGGAACTTCTCAATTTAAAATAACGGCATTAATAGCCCAGACTCTGCTCACCTTCATCAACAAAATGATGTCAAAAAATAATAGGATAATGAGATCACCTCTTCAAATCTAACTTTTTTCATTTAATATTCATCATATAAGTGGTCCATGAAGTGTCATTGCTTGTGCTTTCTCGTGTCCTTGAGTCGTGAATATTAAGCTAAAATGTTGCCTAAATTGTTTAATTGCTACTTGTGTTAAATTTATTAGAGCAACTTTTGTAATGAGTTCACTGGTCACTCGGTGACCTTATGTACATATTCAACTCTTTCCTAATAATTTATTTACCAACAGAAGTGGTTACCTGTTACTGATTGTGTACAAATGATGGGGATATACCGAGTGGAATGGTTATCGAAAGTGGTGTGCCTGATACTGTCTTTGCATCCATTCGTCATATTGCAGCTATCGCCACACTATATGCCGCTCCCTCAGCTGCTCCAGACTCTATGTTCCACCAACACTGTATTCTCACTGTATTAGAGGGTTATATCTATCTCCAGTCAATCAGTCACGGATTGCAAGCAACTTATGTAGCTTTCACCAATGTTATGAACACACAAGAATCTCCTCATGGGCCTACTGTGCTCATCAAGAAATACGTCTCATGCCATTCCATGTAGTGCATAGACACTACTGAAAGGTACAACATCTCCAGTTAAAGAGGCACTCTCATTATTACATATTCTCTGGGATGCATGGCGCATTGCTATTTTCTGGGTCGAATTTAAGAGTTGAGGTTTACTAATTGTTCTATCAGGTGCGACCTTTTGTCAGGGGGTGGGTTATAGTTTTCGCAGATAAAAAAAACACTCTTTATTTCCACTTGCTTCTATTTTAATGCTCTCATACAATTCTTTTGGATATCCAAACCTTCAGTACACGAAACCTCTTTTACCCCCCTACCCCCCCTCCATCATTTCCTGGAAGGACCCCTACATTTCCTTCCTTCCACTTTAGATTTATACACCCTTTTAGTCTTCCTATTTTTCTCTTCCCTATTTAAATATCCAAACCACCTCATCAAGCTCTCTTCAGCCCTCCGAATAATACTTTTGGTAACTCCACATCTAATCTCCATGCTATGAATTTTCTGCAGAATATTCGTACTTTATTCATTAATACTGTCGATATTTAGGAACCAAAGGCATCTTTAGTCAGATAAAGTTGCTCTCTCTTCAATACAAATTTGTTTACAATTTTAATAAAGAGAATAATAGTGGTATCATTAATATTTAGAGCTTCAAAAAAGGATTAATATTTGCAATTGTAATTGTAATAAACTTAACTACAGTTATAGCTTTAGCATAAAAAATGCAATTTTTACTAAGTCTTTTGGCACTACAAGTCATAGCGTCACCGGTAATACTAACAATAATAATAATAATAATAAATAATAATAATAATAATAATAATAATAACAATGAGTGAAAACAAGCTCCTCTTGACAATATTCATTCTGATTGATAAATATTTTTTTTTTCATTGGCTATGTTTTATTTTTAGACCAAGCCTATCTTAGAAACCTCACCTTATCTAACTTAAACTATAGTAGTTTGTTTTAGCTAAATTCTGCTATGTATAAAATGAGTGAGTTTAAATTTATTAACTATCGCTTCAAATCAGTAAAAATATTTTTTTCGTTATGTTCCGCTTGATTGCTGCCGATTTATGGAAAAACAAATTTCTATTCTGCTAATTCGACAAATAACAACCTTGCCGAATAAGCTTAGCTCGGCGATGCAGCTTAACGGGCATGACAATACATATTTGTTTATCATGATGGCCGTCTCCCACCGAGGCCGGGCGACCCGAAAAAATAAACACTTTCATCATCATTTACATGAAACACAATCACAAGTAGGAAATAGTATTTATGTAAAGTAGCAACAGGAGAGGGATATTGTTAGCAGCTTCAGCGCTGTTCAAAATCTGCTGATATTAGAAGGTGAAATAAGAAATCAACCAAAGTTCTACGGAAGATTCAGAAAAATATGAGAGGAATGAGCCAGACATGTTCCTTCGAGTTTCAGCCGCCGGCAGGTAGAAAATTGGATGAAAACTGAAGGACCAGGCAGCAACCCACAGAGTTGCCAGGAAGAACAAGTTTCGAATTATTTGAGATGTTAATTAATAAGTTCACAATCGTCTCTTAAATCTAAGGTAAAGCTAAAAATAATGATATTCAATGAAATAACCACCAATGTGAATTAATACATACACAATCCTCGCAAGTTGAATCTGGTTCAATAACTTAATAAATATCGCTACTGAGACAAACCTGAAGTTAATAATACGCATGTTTACTTAATTTACTATATTGTTAACACAATGTTATGTTAGAAACCACGGTTAGTGTTTATACATAACTTAACCTGAATATAAACATGTTCATCGACAGAAAGCGAACATTCTGTGCGATAATTCTATTTCAATAGACAAAGGTTTTGAAAGTATATAGATAACTTAAAACCCTAATATACTGAGTAAGCGAAGATTTGTAAAAAAAAAAAAAAAAAAAAAAAAAAATATGGCTCAGAAATCCAAATCTTATCAGCACAATTGCCTCAAAGTTAATTAGCTTAAAGTAATCAATAATATCTAACGATAAAGGTTTATCAGATAACTGCTATGTTTTCTATATGACTCTGACACTGCCAAAAATTTTTGTTGAAAGCTTAACTAACCAGTTCAAAAAATTGTAGACTACAAACTCTCCAGAACTAATGACTGGTCTAGCTGAATGTCCTGGTTTATGGGACTTTTCCAGTACATATTGGTACGGTTGAGTAGTTGACACAGCCAAGAGATGTTTAATTAAACTTCTCCTTTTCCCATGAGTACATGTATCAAATGCTAATTAATATTGTTGTCAACCTATTGTAGGGATTTATTTGGAAGGAGAGTGTGTATCAATACACTCAATAAATTCTGTTTTTTCCGAGATAATGACACTTGTTAAGATACTGTTTGCCTTTGTAATGTGTAAATCTTCTTGAGATCAATGTATACTATTACAACCTAGGATTTCAAATAGCCTGTTATCCCAGGTGTAATGGGAGCAAATAAACACAGTAGAAAAAGTTTAGACTTATATTATCCTTCACCAATTATAACAGCAATATGTACACTATGTACAGTGATAAATATAGTGCACTCCACGGTAAGCAAGGCAGAAATAGAAGCCACAAGATAGCACACCGTGCTTCAACCAGCTCTAGAGTGGGAATGACAAGGGCAGACAGGAGAGCGGTATCCACATAACCTCTGCGATTGTCAATCCCACCTTATTGGCTAGAACCTGGTCACTAGTTGAACGATGGGGCCCCATCATCAACTCTTAGCAACCTGGTTCGCTGGTTGGGGGAGATAGCCTGTAAATGAGGGTGTGTCCATGCGCCGAATAAAGGTTACGTACTCTTTGCATGCCACACCCCCACCCCCGAGAAGGCTCAGGATTAGGCTGCCACCTCCCAGTGGTAACCGTGCCGCCATGGCACAAAATAATGGGACCGCCTATCCTCTCCACCATCCCACTCTTAGATAGAGCTCAGCTTTCCTAGTGACCAAAAGCCAAACCCTAAACTCAGAGTGAGACAGCAGTCAGATAGGCCAACATAGGTCCAAGATACAAGCGGACGGTAGCCCGTATCCCCTCACTAAAAAAAAACCCCCACATCAGGGGATAAAAAAAAAGAGCTTGAAAGGGGGGTTACCACAAATACATCCTAACCTAAATAAAATATTAAACTAGACTCTTGACAAAGAGTCTGCCAACACATTTTCTTTGCCGGCAATGTACTGAATTTTGAAATTGTAGGGCTGCAGCCTGAGCGTCCAACGCATAAGCCTTGTGTTGTGATTCTTCATGGCTTGGAGATAGACTAACGGGTTGTGATCACTGTAGACTGTGACCACCTGCGATGTCTGGCCCACATAAACATCGAAATGTTCCAAAGCCAGTACCAGCGCGAGGGCTTCTTTTTCAATGGTAGAGTAAGCTCTCTGATGTGGCTGGAACTTGGCTGAAAAGTATGCTACAGGCTGCAACTCCTTGTTCCCGATTTGTAATAGTACCGCCCCAACCCCAGACTCACAAGCATCAACCTGTAATGAAAAAGGTTTGGAGAAGTCTGGAGACAGGAGAATGGGTGCAGAGCACAATAATCTTTTTGCTTTATTAAAAGCAGTGTTACAATCTGACGTCCAATTAAAGGGAACTTTATGACTGGTAAGAGAGGTAAGAGGGGCTACAATATCTGAGAAATTCTTACAGAATCTTCTGTAAAATCCTATCATGCCTAGGAAACGTTGAAGAGATTTCCTATCATGAGGAACTGGATAATCTTTAATCGAAAGAACTTTAGCAAGTTTAGGTGCAACATTACCACTACCTACTTCATGGCCTAGAAAAGTGATAGTGGCCTGGCCAAAGGAAGATTTAGATAAATTAACTGTTAATTGGGAATTCTTAAAGGTCTCAAACAGAGCTTTAAGTCTAAGTAGGTGTTGATCCCAAGTATCAGACACCACAACAATATCATCTAGGTATGCTGCCGTGCCTTCAAGTCCTTTAATAGCCTGATGGAGAGTTTCTGGAATGAAGAGGGGGAATTTTTCATTCCGAAGGGGGTAACTGTATACTGATAATGACCTCCTGGAATTACGAAGGCAGAGATTTCCTTCGCCTTATCTGTCAAAGGTACCTGATAGTAACCTTTAAGGAGATCTAATTTGGACACAAAAGTAGCCTTACCCACAAAGTCAATTACGTCATCCAGACGAGGAAGAGGGTAAGCATCTGTAATTGTGACCTCGTTCACTTTACGGTAGTCTGTGCACATACGAAACCCTCCATCAGCCTTCTTTACTAGGATGCACGGTGAAGCCCATGGACTAGATGACTCCTCCACTAAACCATGTTCTAACAAGAAGTCTACTTCCTGCTGAAGTAGCCTTTGCTTTTCAGGATTAGCTCTGTAGGGGGAGAGTTTAATTGGTTTAGATTTTCCCACATCTACATCATGGTAACCTAACGTACATTTTTTCGGCACATCCGAAAAAATATTAGGATATGACTGTAGAAGCTCAGTTAAATTGGTTGCTTGTATTTCAGATAATCCATCCATTAAAGGGCTAGGATCCTTGAGGAGGACAGAATTGGAAAGTTTAGTATTAATTTCAGAGATAGAGTGCAAAGAGTCAGAGTCGTCCTCAGAGGTAGAGGACAGAGTCATTACTGGGACTTTATCTGGTGTATGAAAGGCCTTGATTTGATTAATGTGGTAAGTTTTTGTTTTTGAGGTCTTACCAATGGGAGCTACCACATAATTTAAATCAGATAATCTACTTACTATCTGCATAGGTCCCGTAAATCTAGCTTTCAAGGTGTGGCCAGGTATAGGTTCCTGCACCAACACCTTGTCTCCTGGATGGAAGGAGCGGAATTGTGCACTTTTGTCATACCTCTGTTTCATCTTACTTTGAGCTATCTTTAGGTTAGCCGTGGCTAACTCACGTGCCACCTGCAACCTTGAAGACGGGTTGTAGAGTGCTGAGCTTACGTCTTCTCCCATCCATCCTTCTTTGAGCACCCGAAGAGGACCTCGTACATTGTGCCCAAAGATCAGCTCAAACGGACTATACCCTGTAGACTCT
Organism: Cherax quadricarinatus; assembly: GCF_038502225.1. Lineage (NCBI taxonomy): Eukaryota > Metazoa > Arthropoda > Malacostraca > Decapoda > Parastacidae > Cherax > Cherax quadricarinatus. The sequence goes on from NC_091315.1 coordinate 31,551,894, forward strand.
TGCACCGTCTCTCGTACTGAGAATAGCAACAACGGTAGAGATTCATCCCAATCTGTCGGAAAGTGCATGCAAAAACTTCTCATCATTGTTTTTAATGTTTGGTGGAATCTTTCCAAGGCGCCTTGGGACTGAGGGTGATAGGCAGTGGATAAGTTGTGAATTATCCCTAACCTAGTTAATACTTCCCTAAATGCTTTGGCAGTGAAGTTAGTACCTTGATCACTTTGTATAGTTTTAGGAATGCCAAAACAAGAAATGAATTTTGTTAAAGCTTTGAGAATAGCTTTAGTATTGATACTACGCATAGGGATTGCTTCAGGATATCTGGTTACTTTATCCATAATTGTAAATAAATACTGATTTCCAGACTTTGACTTAGGTAGTGGACCTACACAATCTATAATTAAATCAGCAAAAGGTTCTCCATCAGCAGGTATGGGTTGGAGAGGTGCAGGTTTAATGGAATGTCCAGGTTTCCCAACTTGCTGACATTCTCGGCAACACCTAATATGATTCTTCACATCTTTCTTTAATTTTGGCCAATAAAATTCTTTTGTGATTCTATACAAGGTTTTTGTAATTCCTAAGTGACCTCCTAATGACGTATTATGAGCTATATTTAATATCTGAGGTCTATACTTGGTTGGAACCACTAACCTGTCGTATAATTGCCGGCCCTCTATCTCCTTACCAGTCTCAGTGCATACCAAATAATCATTTTTAACTTCATACTTGACTGGATGACCCAAAGAGGATTTACCCATGGCTGCCTCAAAAGCGAATTTTAAAGAAGGGTCCTTTCGTTGTTCCTCCCGGAAGGACAGTCCCTCGGGCATGGAAACAGAGACATCTGGGAATCCTGCAACCTGGGAATAGGAAGGCTTGATCGGGGTCTGTTCACTTGATTTACGAGACTCCGGCCGGTGTCTCATAAAACAACGTGGCTATTCCGAGATCGGAGTCGTCCAAGGATAGGTCAACATTCTCCCCAGACAACCCTTGGGATGTTGCACGAGTTATGGCCAACACTGGAGAAGCATTAATCATTATAGGTTCAGGACACGAAGTAACAGTAGTAATGTTATTACCCAGTAATAACATGGCATTTTTCATGGGAAATCCTTTTGAGATACCTACAGTCAAGTACCCAGTGTAATATTTGCACTGTACATAAATTTTATGCAAAGGAACTGAATATATAGCTCCTCCGTAAGCTTCCAATAAAACTGAGGAATTCAAGGAAGTATTCTCTGAAAGGGGTAATATTCCTTCTCTGACAAGTGAGCAATATGCTCCAGTATCTCTAAAGGTATTTACTTGAGTTGGTTCTGAGTTTTCCTGAAGGGAAATAAGACTTTCGCAATAATAAGGGGCCATACCTTTTTCTACTTCTCTAGGGGACATGTTACTAGGGATATTAGAGATTTTCCCGATGGGTTGAGGTTTTTGAGGGCAGTTGGAACTGATGTGACCTACTTTATTGCATCTGAAGCAGACGACAGGCTTGCCCTTTACTCCCTGATGACGTTGCAAGTGGTGTCGTTCTGGCTGGTGCCTCTCTGGATATTGTTGTCGAGATGCTCCATAAGTAGTTTGCCTCTCCGCAGGGGGACCATATGTTGAGAAGCGTGGCTCACCAGGTGACTTATTTGGATGACGTAGACGCTCTCCCTCCTGCTGGCACTTCATTCTCCAATGTTGTCGATCTCTGCTCACGCCAGACTGTTGAAAAGAGAGACAGGACCGCTCGGACAAGGAGCGGTTCGTTTCGAAGGTATCAGCCAACCTGGCCGCCTCCAATGCAGTGGTTAAGTCACGATCCTGCAGAAAGACACGAACCTCTGGTCCCACAGACTCCAGCAGGTTATCAATCAGAATAAGCTGCACCAGCTCCTCAAAGTTAGAGACACCACTCGCTTTATACCAGCTGGTAAAAGCTTTGGTTTGCTGTCTCACAAAGTCCACCAGGGATTGACCAAGCTGCCGCCTGTTCAATTTGAAGGTCTTACGATATTTAGCTGGGATACATGTATATGCTCCCAACACTGTGGTCTTCACTACTTGATAATCAGAGAATTCAGCGTCAGTTAATACCGACGTAAATTCCTGTGCCTTACCCAATAATGCTGTATGAACCAACGCTGCCCAGTGCTGTTCCGGCCACCTCAAGGCTCGAGCCTGATTTTCGAAGCTTTCGAAAAATTGCTCTGGTTCGGCCTCATTGAAGCGGGGAACAAGCTGTACTGCTTTTTGTAAACTGAAATCGTTTACAGAATGCGAAAACTGCCTCCTTTCTCTTTCCCTATCAAATTCTTCCCTTGCGAATGCTCTCTGTTCCCTAGTTTGCTCAAGATTGATTTTTGCCAGCTCAAGTGCCAACGACGCTGATTCACCCTGAGACAACCCAGCTGCACTATACTGACCATTTTGCTCCGTAGGTATATCATCTTCCTCCTGCGAGAACATAGTAGTTTTTGCCCTAGCTCCCGTAGAGGGAGGAGTTTGATGTGCCATCTCTTCTTCAATAAGTATGTCAGCAATAAGTGAACGCAGTTGCGCAGCTGTAAGAGTGCGTTTATAGGGAATGCCAATGGAACGAGCAATTTGCCAACAACGCTGTAGGGACAATTTAGGTAGGTTATGCAAAGTATATGCCGACACCAGGCGTCTGACTCGTCTAGGTGGCATAAGTTATTCGCTATGCACAGTACGAATACCCCAACGTAACACGTTAATTTGCAGAACACGCTTAGCTATGCACAGTACGATTGCAGAATACGCATACAAGCAAAGCCGACTGCACACAAGATTGACCGTAGCGAAGCGAGCACACTGAACAAGCTAGTAGCGAGCTGTTGAACGATCACACAATAGCAAGGCTGATCATAAGCAACTGACACGCAAAATTTGTAAAGCGAAGCGAAACAGCAAGCTACACAATGTTCCTGCTACAAGCTTCACCCTAAGCTCAACCGTTTCTCTAAGTCCAGCTCTCGGACAGGCTACCCATATTACAACCTAGGATTTCAAATAGCCTGTTATCCCAGGTGTAATGGGAGCAAATAAACACAGTAGAAAAAGTTTAGACTTATATTATCCTTCACCAATTATAACAGCAATATGTACACTATGTACAGTGATAAATATAGTGCACTCCACGGTAAGCAAGGCAGAAATAGAAGCCACAAGATAGCACACCGTGCTTCAACCAGCTCTAGAGTGGGAATGACAAGGGCAGACAGGAGAGCGGTATCCACATAACCTCTGCGATTGTCAATCCCACCTTCTTATTGGCTAGAACCTGGTCACTAGTTGAACGATGGGGCCCCATCATCAACTCTTAGCAACCTGGTTCGCTGGTTGGGGGAGATAGCCTGTAAATGAGGGTGTGTCCATGCGCCGAATAAAGGTTACGTACTCTTTGCATGCCACATATACCTTAATCAAATATTTGGGGAAATTGGGATTCAGTGTTTCCATTAAGCTTTATTTACAATGCCTTTACAAATGCTGAATAAATTGGAAGACAGTCGATCCTCTTTTTTTTTTTTTTACCTGCTCCACAAAATTAACGCCTCCATTGACTGGGGAAAACCTTAATGCAAAGCCTATAGCTGCTATTATATTTCTTTCTGTTTGTCTCCCAGGTCAATTACAAATTCTGAACTAGCATGTTGATTCCATCCACTTTATGAAATGATATGATTTAATTTACGTGTACGTATTCTTTCAGTATGGCATCTTTTCGTAGTTCACCATTCCCCGCTACTTTAGCTCAGTGCCACACACAGACTCTGGCTTCACATAATAATAATAATAATAATAATAATAATAATAATAATAATAATAATAATGGTAATAATAATAATAATAATAATAATAATAATAATAATAATAATAATAATAATAATAATAATAATAATAATAATAATAATAATAATAATAACAATAATGGTAATAATCAACTAGGCAAAAGGAGTATAGTTGGACAACAGTTTAATGGTCAAAATCATAACCATAATTTTTAAAGTAGTGGACCAGGAAGCCAGCGGAAGGCCCCGGTCAGATGACCAAAAGCTCCAAATGTGTGGTCATCATATGACTAAGACCCGCTTCAGGAGACACTTGTCCTGTTTTCTGACGAATTTTACCCAACCCAAGTTACTTGTAGTCGCTTCCGGAGTTCAGAAGGTTCCCCCTGGTCTGAATCCAGGGGGGACCTCCACCCCCCCGCCTGGTCTTAGACCAGGAGGCGGCGGCGGCGGCGTTAGGGGAAGTTTGTTATTCTTCTGTTGCTGCGTCTGCTCCTACTACTGATGCAATGCTGGTTTTTCTGCTGTTCTAGTACCGCTCTTTCTACTACTGCCCAATTCTCATAAAGATGCGCTAAAATATCAGCATATGTTCCAGGTAAAATCTGAGAGGCTTTTGCATTGACATAACCCAAACACTGATACTGGCTCGATGGCGGGACACGGCAAGCCAGAACGCCCACACGAGCCAGGAGGCGGCTTACCCGTCCCTCCCGGATTTATACCTCCTAGTCTTATCGGAACACACGGCTGCAGCCAAACACCAGCCACCCAGAGCACACTGGGTCCACCACACTCAACACACCCGCTAGACCCACGACACCCCCTACCTTCATGATATTCACTGTTCCAACAACACCCGCTAGACCCACGACACCCCCTATCTTCATGATGTTCACTGTTCCAACAACACCCGCTAGACCCACGACACCCCCTATCTTCATGATATTCACTGTTCCAACAACACCCGCTAGACCCACGACACCCCCTATCTTCATGATATTCACTGTTCCAACAACACCCGCTAGACCCACGACACCCCCTATCTTCATGATGTTCACTGTTCCAACAACACCCGCTAGACCCACGACACCCCCTATCTTCATGATGTTCACTGTTCCAACAACACCCGCTAGACCCACGACACCCCCTATCTTCATGATGTTCACTGTTCCAACAACACCCGCTAGACCCAGGACACCCCCTATCTTCATGATATTCACTGTTCCAACAACACCCGCTAGACCCACGACACCCCCTATCTTCATGATGTTCACTGTTCCAACAATACCCACTAGACCCACGACACCCCCTATCTTCATGATATTCACTGTTCCAACAACACCCGCTAGACCCACGACACCCCCTATCTTCATGATGTTCACTGTTCCAACAATACCCGCTAGACCCACGACACCCCCTACCTTCATGATATTCACTGTTCCAACAACACCCGCTAGACCCACGACACCCCCTATCTTCATGATATTCACTGTTCCAACAACACCCGCTAGACCCACGACACCCCCTATCTTCATGATGTTCACTGTTCCAACAATACCCGCTAGACCCACGACACCCCCTATCTTCATGATATTCACTGTTCCAACAACACCCGCTAGACCCACGACACCCCCTACCTTCATGATATTCACTGTTCCAACAACACCCGCTAGACCCACGACACCCCCTACCTTCATGATATTCACTGTTCCAACAACACCCGCTAGACCCACGACACCCCTTACCTTCATGATATTCACTGTTCCAACAACACCCGCTAGACCCACGACACCCCCTACCTTCATGATATTCACTGTTCCAACAACACCCGCTAGACCCACGACACCCCCTATCTTCATGATATTCACTGTTCCAACAACACCCGCTAGACCCACGACACCCCCTACCTTCATGATATTCACTGTTCCAACAACACCCGCTAGACCCACGACACCCCCTATCTTCATGATATTCACTGTTCCAACAACACCCGCTAGACCCACGACACCCCCTATCTTCATGATGTTCACTGTTCCAACAACACCCGCTAGACCCACGACACCCCCTATCTTCATGATGTTCACTGTTCCAACAACACCCGCTAGACCCACGACACCCCCTATCTTCATGATATTCACTGTTCCAACAACACCCGCTAGACCCACGACACCCCCTATCTTCATGATATTCACTGTTCCAACAACACCCGCTAGACCCACGACACCCCCTATCTTCATGATATTCACTGTTCCAACAACACCCGCTAGACCCACGACACTCCCTATCTTCATGATATTCACTGTTCCAACAACACCCGATGGGCTCACGACACACACTGGCAAAGCTTTCACACAAGAGAAACGTTTTGACTCTTTGAATCAGAAAATGTTACCTTAATTTAACCTAAAAATCTTCATAAAAAGTTCACGTCGTAAAGAGGAAGTGCTAAAAATAATGCAGAGTCATATAAAAATTTATTTCCGCGTTCTGGGAAACACCCCCCCCCAAAAAAAAAAAAAAAAAATAATACAAGAAATTGTACCTCTATTTAAACAAAACTTATATTACAGTAATTTGATATAAGCGATACGAAAATTCTGGCGTATTTTGCATTTCGAATAATTTTCATAACTATGTAACTTTTGCTTATATTTCATAATATTTGAACAGAAGGGAAAATAAAAATTTAAAACAGGTTTTATGACTCATCATACGTGGAATTATTTTTAATTGGTCTAAAGGTATTAAACAAATTATAGTTGTTATAGTATGTGCCTGTTAACAGGCATAACCACCGTTAACAGGCATAACCACCTTTAACAGGCATAACCACCGTTAACAGGCATATACAGGAATTTTTTAACTTCATCCGCCCAATCTTTCTTCATCAATATTTTTTGTTCAAGATGAGGCAAAGTATTTTAAATATTTGATAATAATTTTAGGTGTTAGAAGAATTTGAAGGGTACAACTATTTTTTTTCTTCATCTGCATCATTAATTGTAAAAACGATTCAACTAGAAAAACTCTGAGAAGTAGAGCAAATTATTTTAGTGTAGGTAAGGAGGAGCTGAAAGGTTATACAGGTAGTAGAAGAAATTCTACACGAAAAGCACTTTCTTTTTCACTTCTGCCAACAGGATTGTTAGTAAGCATGATTGTTGAAATGGTCTGAATCGTGTAGTGTTGTGCTCACATGTTCATATATACGATTTTGAGTGTCGGAGAATTTCGGATTTACCACAAGTGACGTCAACACTACTTACAGAATAAAACACAAGACCCATTTCTAGAATGGATTTATTACTCTTTATACTATTGACAAAACTGTTCTTGGTTATGCTAAGACCTTTTCATTTTTATTGTAAGACTTGTCTTTTCGAAGGAGGTATGTCTGCCTCGTCGAGGTGTAAGTGGCATGTGACTTCATGTTCACATGAATGGATGTGGCACAGCCGAGGCTTGAGTGCAGATCGAAATCCTTTGTCACATGAATGGGTGCAGTCTAGCTGAGGCGTGGGTATAGACAGACATTCTTGATCACATAAATTGGTGTGGTCTTTCCAATGTTTGGGTGGAGATCAACATCCTTGATTATGAGGGAGGAAAGAAAGAGGAGCTTACTTGTACATAGTGAAGAGAGAAATTCTTTCTCCGGGTTTCATTTAACCTGCCTTTTTACAAAACTATGTTCATATCTCTGTCCCAGTCCTACATGAGCCTCAGTTTCTATCTCTGACAATTCTTGCGTCCATAACGCTTTCCCAATCCTTGCCCGGGCCGCTGGCCCTGCGAGGTTAATAGCTAAAAAAAATCGACTACAAAACAGCAAAGAAAATCATGACACTTACCAATGTGCTAGTCAATTGTCATACAGTTGTCATACTGCTCTTTTATGCCACTCCTTCTCTTTCCCATTCTTGTTATCCCACTTATGGCCATATAAAGAGTTATATTTTTCTTCTCTCCTTGTCTTGGTTATGTCTTACCTCTATTTTCATTCATTAACGTTTCTCGCTCTTCCTTCTCCCTTTCATTCTCCCCCATTCTTTCGTCATCTTCTCCTTTTCTCTCTCCTTTCCCTTCTTTCAATTTCTTCTTCTCTTCTCACTTACTATCACCTCTCTTGATTCCTTCTCTAATTCTCTCTCATTCACCTTCCCTTCCTCCCTTCTCTCCTCCTATCACTCCTTCACTCTTTTACCCTCTCCCTTTCCCTATTCTTCGTCCACTCCATCACTTCTCTTCCCTTCCATCCCTCCCTCCCCCCACATCTCCCAGCCTGGCGGTATGAAACTAAAAGACAATGGAGAGAGATTTTCCGCAAACAACTGTGCCTTTGTTTATAACAGTGAACGCAAAATGAAATGTGGAGAAAGAGAGTGAGAGAGAGGGAGGGAGAGAGAGTGAAAGAGATTGAGAGAGACTGAGGAGGGAAAGAGAAAAAAAGAGAAAAGAGAGGGAGAGAAAAGAGAGAGGGTACAAGTGATTACATGATAAGGCAAACTGAAGACCTTCAGAATCTTCACGAAGCTATATGGTATGGACTATCAAATTCTATCTGTTATCCAGGATGCTGAGGCATCGTAGTGAAGCAGATGCCTCTCTCCCCTTACCTTCCAATCCAGGCCACTGCTGGCACTAAAACTTTACAATGCCGTTTCGGAAAGATGTAGTACTAAAGAGTGTTGTTCCAACCACAGCTTCTCATATCATTCCAGTGGTGTCTATTCCAATGATTCTTTTTGATACCCCGAGTTCCACCTCTAGAGGCTGCTACATAGGTGAATTATAAAAAGGAACCTCCAATGCAACTTTAAAGTTAACACCAGGATATCTGTGGCCACTGGAAAGTATTTCACAAGTAGAGTCTTGTATCTGCAGTGTTTATGTCCAGCCAATTAATGAAAGATCGAATTAATTTGTTGTCCACAACTTACGTGGGAAGACTGTTCCATTGAGCATCAACTCTCAGAAGATGAAATTACCTACTTTCATACAGAACCTCATCAATTGTTTTATCTACTCATAATACACTGCATTTCTTGTTTAAGTATATCGACTATTATAATTATTTATTATTATTATCATTATCATCAGAAAATGCGCTGATCCCATTCGGATAATACAGAAAGTAGTGTAAGGGTGAACTAATGAGCCAATAAGTAAAGTCGAAGTTGGCGTAACTCATTAGAGTCAGTCCAACATTTATAAAGTCAGCAATAAAAGTAAGAAAGCTCAAACAGCGTCACCAATAAAGGTAAGGAAGCCACTAACAGTTATAGCTTCAGCAATAAAAGTAGGAAAACACTAATAGTTATATCGTTAACAATAAAGGTAGAGGTTTCCGAAAGGAAAACAGGGAAAATAGGTGCACTCATGCGCTGGAAAAAAGACCATAAATAAATTCTTTGTGATCTTTGATAAATGATACAATTAATCATAAGGCACTTGACCAACATCAAGAACTGACATGTTTTACAGAGTGGCGCTCATTGGTGGTTCGATAACAGGTTGTTGTTTTTCGTCCCTGAACAACGACGCTGCGATTGATCCCTAACGCTACCAGGCAAAACTAGAAAATGGTCTGAAATAAGCAGAGATCCGCTAGAGCTTGATAGGTCCTGAGCTGTGGAACGTACAAAGAAGTTGGCATATTCACTGCCATGAACATCAAAATGAAAAAGGGAGATAACCAGGAAAACACCAGGTAATAAATAAGACAAATGTTAAACACGTGGGAATCTTTATTCCCGAAGCGTTTTCACCTGTGTAGCAGACTTCTTCAGTCGATTTCAGATGCGCCTGTAGATATAAATCCATTCTAGAAAGGTATCCCTGCATCTCCCTCAGCCCGTCTCTGCTTCAATAGCTGCGAAAGGAATAGTGTAGGGCGGTGATAAAATATTAATGCAGTAAAGTATTAAAATGTGTATGAACGTACATATGTGCATATGTCTGCATGTGGCTTCTGATAATTCAATAATGGAATCAAAATCACCATAGATGAGTCAAGAGTATGAGAGGAGTGAAGACTACAATAGACAATTATAAGTCAAGAATTCATACATACTGTGTGTACACAGTAGGAATGAATGCATTTGCATATGCATGTACATATGTACATTATTGTGCATGTATATGCATGTATGAATAAACCTGAAGGACGTTTCCGTGGATCACTGGACCTGCGGCCCGGTCCCAGACCAGGCCTTCTGGAGGATCAAGGCCTGATCAACCAGGCTGTTATTGTTGCCACACACAGTTCAATGTGCGAACCACAGACCGGCTGGTCACAGGCACTGTATGTGTATATGTGTGAATATATGTGTGAGTACATATGCTACTGCATATGTGCACACACATTGTAAGTAACCATATGCTACGTATGAGAGTGTGTATTTATACCAGTGAATAGGTAAACGTGTGTAAACCCTTGTCAAGTGTAAAACAAAATCACTAATCGAAACTTGGCGACTCATTCCCGCAGAGTTTCATGTTAAAACATCTTGACTATTCAGAAACAATTAAAAAAATAGTTTTTTTTTCATTGGGTTTCTTCCCTTATTTATTTCAAGGAAACTAATTGACGATAGTAGTGAAATTCTCAAAATATATTCTACTATAAAAAGATACAGAGTAAAAAAAAGCAGTAAATAAAAATGTTAAATGTTTTAAAAACATAATATTTAATACACATTGAAAGTTTAAAAAAAAAATAAATATCTCCTGAATTGCTGGGGGGAGAATTGCATATTAACACTAACACAGGTGGTAGTTTAATAGCCTGTAGCACCTGGTAGTAACTAATTCAGCAAAGTATTCCGCATGACAAAGCAAGGGCAAGGCAAACAAGTGAGGGTTGATTTCTTTGTTCATGTATTCCGTCCCCAGTATATTCACTATGTGCATTATTAGTCAGAGAAGAAAGTAGATTGAAATCGTACAAATCAGAGCTACTCAAAGAAGAAGTGGTCGCGACCAGTGACCATTTCTGCTTAGAGTGGCTCTAGCTGAAGTGACATCACCTTGGCTGAAGTAGCCGGCTTCCACGTGATTGGAAGTGCTGAACTCAGTTTCAGTAATAAGGGAATTTTATGCCTTTTGTGAAGGATTCGTTGAAGTTTGCTAGACAGGATTGTTTTAATGTCATTATTCATTGCCTGACGCTGTGTTGTTCAGTGATGCTTCGAACAGAATTGCTGTTTGGCGACTGGGTCTTCATAATGTTCAAGCAAGCTGTTTATTTACCTCGATGGTTCAGAAGTTATATTACTTCGGGACTTGTTGTTGTCAGTCACATTTTAAGTCACGTTTTAAGTCTAAATCGAGTCAATCTGAACACTTACTGACCTCTTACACAAACACGCACATACACATCATTACTCTTGTACTTGAGTACATCTCATGATAGCAGTGTACCAGGCAGTACTCATTAAGTACTTTAATTAAGTGTGCACATAGCACCATATGATTATATGTACAAAATAATTATGATATATTAGTATACCAAGTTATACTCGAAGAGCTGTGCAGGAGCTCATCTCCTTAATTATTCAGACTACGTTAATTGTAATTATTACCACCTAGACACGTTTATTATTAAAGATCTCCACTTTTATTTGATTGTTTTGTATTCATCCATTTGCAATCCAAAAGCGATATTGAGAAGTCACCTAATTTACGAGATAACTCGACTAGAATACTCTGACAAACTGTTACAAAAACCAGAAAGAGGCTAGTGCTAAATACTAGAGGGGGATCAATAAGTTGGCCATCTAGGATTCTCTGGAGATCTTTCCACTTAGTAGATGTCGCAATTTGTAACAGTGTGCAGGTTTAAATCCTGCGTGTGTGTGTGTGTGTGTGTGTGTGTTTGTGTGTGTGTGTGTGTGTGTGTGTGTGTCTAATATATGTATATATATTCAGTATATACACACATGCTCAAAAACACTCATGTGCGTGCACATACACGAATACGTACATGAGAGAGAGAGAGAGAGAGATCCAGCTTGATATATGAAGGCTGTAGGAAAGCCTACTTTCTCACGCAATACATTTATAATGAAAGTCTCGGTAAATCATCAGAAAGTGCTAGAAAACCCACAACCCTAAAAGACTAAAATTGTGATCAGATTCAAATAAAGAAAAAGCCGTCCTACCCTATGAAGCGTTGAGTGGAATCACAGATATAATCATAGTGACTGAGAAGCCTGAACGTTGCTAATAAATGCATTCTATGAGAAGAAAATTTTCGACCGTCGTGGCCGCAGCTTTTGACAGTAGTACTGCTACTTGCTACTGTTGCTACATCTAGGCTACTCTGAAACTTTCTTGTCTCCTTCTCTTTCTACTCCCTCTCCCCATATACACTATTTCCTCTTACTCCCACAAGTTGTTCCCTCTAACATTCTTGTCCTATCTTCTTTTCTGCTATTATTTCCTAACACTGTTCCGACCTATTCCTCCTCCTCCTCCTCTTCCTCCTCCTTCTCATCCTCATTCTTCCCCCCCCCTCCCCTTTATACTGTCTCCTCTTAAATCAGCACACTCATCCCTCATCTATATTCTGTTTCTAACTCCTTTTCTCCTTCATTTCCTAACACCATACCTACTTCTTCCTCCTCACCCTCGTAGCCTACATCACCTTTGCTTAATGAGGTGAGGGTAGAAGCAATTGACCTGTGATCCCTTCAAGAGGAGGGCGGCGGGCGAGTGGCCCTGACTGACAACAAACACACTGGCCGCCTCCTGTTGTCACGCCTTCCCTTTCTACCATCTTTATTCTTCCCATTCCACCATTTTCCTTACTCATTGTCTTTCCAGCATCTTCCTTTGTCCTCCCCTTTCCATACCATCTAGTTAAGTAAATCCTGTGTGGTGACGGGTGCCTCCTGTGTGGTGACGGGTACCTCTTGTGTGGTGACGGGTACCTCTTGTGTGGTGACGGGTACCTCCTGTGTGGTGACGGATACTTCTTGTGTAGTGACAGGTGAGTACCTCCTGTGTGGTGACGGGTACCTCCTGTGTTGTGACGGGTACCTCCTGTGTGGTGACGGGTACCTCCTGTGTGGTGACGGGTACCTCTTGTGTGGTGACGGGTACCTCCTGTGTGGTGACGGGTACCTCTTGTGTGGTGACGGGTACCTCCTGTGTGGTGACGGGTACCTCTTGTGTGGTGACGGGTACCTCTTGTGTGGTGACGGGTACCTCTTGTGTGGTGACGGGTATCTCCTGTGTAGTGACGGGTACCTCTTGTGTGGTGATGGGTACCTCCTGTGTGGTCACGGGTACCTCTTGTGTGGTCACGGGTACCTCCTGTGTGGTGACGGGTACCTCTTGTGTGGTGACGGGTACCTCTTGTGTGGTGACGGGTACCTCTTTTGTGGTGACGGGTACCTCTTGTGTGGTGACGGGTACCTCTTGTGTGGTGACGGGTATCTCCTGTGTGGTGACGGGTACCTCTTGTGTGGTGACGGGTACCTCCTGTGTGGTCACGGGTACCTCTTGTGTGGTCACGGGTACCTCCTGTGTGGTGACGGGTACCTCTTGTGTGGTGACGGGTACCTCTTGTGTGGTGACGGGTACCTCTTGTGTGGTGACGGGTATCTCCTGTGTGGTGACGGGTACCTCTTGTGTGGTGACGGGTACCTCCTGTGTGGTGACGGGTACCTCTTGTGTGGTGACGGGTACCTCTTGTGTGGTGACGGGTACCTCCTGTGTGGTGACGGATACTTCTTGTGTAGTGACAGGTGAGTACCTCCTGTGTGGTGACGGGTACCTCCTGTGTTGTGACGGGTACCTCCTGTGTGGTGACGGGTACCTCCTGTGTGGTGACGGGTACCTCTTGTGTGGTGACGGGTACCTCCTGTGTGGTCACGGGTACCTCTTGTGTGGTGACGGGTACCTCCTGTGTGGTGACGGGTACCTCTTGTGTGGTGATGGGTACCTCATGTGTGGTGACGGGTACCTCTTGTGTGGTGACGGGTACCTCCTGTGTGGTGACGGATACTTCTTGTGTAGTGACAGGTGAGTACCTCCTGTGTGGTGACGGGTACCTCCTGTGTTGTGACGGGTACCTCCTGTGTGGTGACGAGTACCTCCTGTGTGGTGACGGGTACCTCTTGTGTGGTGACGGGTACCTCCTGTGTGGTCACGGGTACCTCTTGTGTGGTCACGGGTACCTCCTGTGTGGTGACGGGTACCTCTTGTGTGGTGATGGGTACCTCTTGTGTGGTGACGGGTACCTCTTGTGTGGTGACGGGTATCTCCTGTGTGGTGACGGGTACCTCTTGTGTGGTGACGGGTACCTCCTGTGTGGTCACGGGTACCTCTTGTGTGGTCACGGGTACCTCCTGTGTGGTGACGGGTACCTCTTGTGTGGTGACGGGTACCTCTTGTGTGGTGACGGGTACCTCTTGTGTGGTGACGGGTAACTCCTGTGTGGTGACGGGTACCTCCTGTGTGGTGACGGGTACCTCCTGTGTGGTGACGGATACCTCTTGTGTGGTGACGGGTACCTCCTGTGTGGTGACGGGTACCTCCTGTGTGGTGACGGGTACCTCCTGTGTGGTGACGGGTACCTCCTGTGTGGTGACGGGTACCTCCTGTGTGGTGACGGGTACCTCCTGTGTGGTGACGGGTACCTTCTGTTTGGTGACGGGTACCTCCTGTGTGGTGACGGGTACCTCCTGTGTGGTGACGGGTACCTCCTGTGTGGTGACGGGTACCTCCTGTGCTCTGGCTAGGTGACTACTCACTTTTTTCTCTCACCTATTTGAGGTTACAAAGGTCGATTCACAGCTCTTGGTACTTACTCCTGAGTGGGGACTGGTCCAGTACTTATTCCTGAGTGGTGACTGGTCCAGTACTTATTCCTGAGTGGGGACTGGTCCAGTACTTATTCCTGAGTGGTGACTGGTCCAGTACTTATTCCTGAGTGGTGACTGCTCCAGTACTTACTCCTGAGTGGGGACTGGTCCAGTACTTATTCCTGAGTGGTGACTGGTCCAGTACTTATTCCTGAGTGGTGACTGGTCCAGTACTTATTCCTGAGTGGTGACTGGTCCAGTACTTATTCCTGAGTGGTGACTGGTCCAGTACTTATTCCTGAGTGGTGACTGGTCCAGTACTTACTCCTGAGTGGGGACTCGTCCAGTACTTATTCCTGAGTGGTGACTGGTCCAGTACTTATTCCTGAGTGGTGACTGGTCCAGTACTTATTCCTGAGTGGTGACTGGTCCAGTACTTATTCCTGAGTGGGGACTGGTCCAGTACTTATTCCTGAGTGGTGACTGGTCCAGTACTTATTCCTGAGTGGGGACTGGTCCAGTACTTATTCCTGAGTGGTGACTGGTCCAGTACTTATTCCTGAGTGGTGACTGGTCCAGTACTTATTCCTGAGTGGTGACTGGTCCAGTACTTATTCCTGAGTGGGGACTGGTCCAGTACTTATTCCTGAGCGGTGACTGGTCCAGTACTTATTCCTGAGCGGTGACTGGTCCAGTACTTATTCCTGAGCGGTGACTGGTCCAGTACTTATTCCTGAGCGGTGACTGGTCCAGTACTTATTCCTGAGCGGTGACTGGTCCAGTACTTATTCCTGAGCGGTGACTGGTCCAGTACTTATTCCTGAGCGGTAAGCGCTCATAACACATCTACAAAAAACGTTGTGTCCTCTAACCTCTGTTGCAACAACATGCACGATATAACTCTCTCTGGGGATATACACGTCACTGCAAGAGATATACACGTCACTGCAAGAGATATACACGTCACTGCAAGAGATATACACGTCACTGCAAGAGATATACACGTCACTGCAAGAGATATACACGTCACTGCAAGAGATATACACGTCACTGTTTTGGATAAATGCTCGACTTTATCTCCTCAAATAATTACGCTAAAATAAATATTCATTTTTAAACCAGAATTTTTTCTACCAGCAGGAACCAAATTTTCAAACATATCTTTTATCAGAACTCTGGTAAATGGTAGTTTTTCCATTCACTTGATATCTGCACCCTTTCATGGAACATTCACTGATGAAGTGGTCTTTTGGGGTAAATCCTCCACCCCTTCCTACCTGCTGACAATCCCCTCACTCCCCGCTTCCCCACACCGCAGGTATTGTGTTCTCTGTTAGGGATTTTATGGTCTGAAATTCAACTATCAGATAAACGACATAGCTGTATCAACGCTGCATGGATCTGCCTGGATTTTGTTAAGAAGAGAGACGGAGAGGGGGTAGGAAGAAAGATAGAGAAATAAAAAGCAAGAGACAGTTGAAAATTTTGGAAAAGGTCACCAAAGGAAAAGACACTAAGAATAGGATACGTGAAAAGAGCTGTAAACATAAAAGGATAACAGACGTACTGAAAATAATGGAAGGGATGGACACTACAACACACATATCATTTCAGATATTTACCAACATGTACAATGTATCACTACAACAAACATTGCTCAGCTCTCTCCGCTCAGTTAGGAGGTGGGTAGCATCCAGGGTGGGGGGATGGGGGGTAGGGTTCAGTGGTTAATATGGCCGGGTTTCGAGGCGGTGCTCTGTGCATGCTCACTACCACATTTGCATACAAATTGAGATGCTCAAGTTAATTTTGGTTTGGGTTATATCTTTACTCAAAAAGTTGAATTCTTTGTTATGGATGTTTATGGGGAAAGTCTATTCAATATGATGCATGTGAGAGACGCCTTGATAATATATATATATATATATATATATATATATATATATATATATATATATATATATATATGTATATATATTTATATATTTATATATATATATTTATATATATATATACATATATATATATATATAAATATATATATATATAAATATATAAATATATATACATATATATATATATATACATATAAATATATATACATATAAATATATATACATAAATATATATACATATATATATATATATATAAATATATATACATATATTCATTGTGAGTGTGTGTGTGTGTGTACTCACCTAATTGTGGTTGCAGGGGTCGAGACTCAGCTCTTGGCCCCGCCTCTTCACTGATCGCTACTGGGTCCTCTCTCTCTCTGCTTCCTGAGCTTTGTCATACCTCTTCTTAAAACTATGTATGGTTCCTGCCTCCACTACTTCACTTGCTAGGCTATTCCACTTGCTGACAACTCTATGACTGAAGAAATATTTCCTAACGTCCCTGTGACTCGTCTGAGTCTTCAGCTTCCAGTTGTGACCCCTTGTCCCTGTGTCCCCTCTCTGGAACATCCTATCTCTGTCCACCTTGTCTATTCCTCGCAGTATCTTGTATGTCGTTATCATGTCTCCCCTGACCCTTCTGTCCTCCAGTGTCGTCAGTCCGATTTCCCTTAACCTTTCCTCGTACGACATTCCCTTGAGGTCTGGGACTAGCCTTGTTGCAAACCTTTGTACTTTCTCTAACTTCTTGACGTGCTTGACCAGGTGTGGGTTCCAGACTGGTGCTGCATACTCCAGTATGGGCCTAACATACACAGTGTACAGTGTCTTGAATGATTCCTTATTAAGGTATCGGAACGCTATTCTCAGGTTTGCCAGGCGCCCGTATGCTGCAGCGGTTATTTGGTTGATGTGTGCCTCCGGTGATGTGCTCGGTGTTATGGTCACGCCAAGGTCTTTCTCCCTGAGTGAGGTCTATAGTCTTTGTCCACCTAGCCTATACTCTGTCTGCGGTCTTCTTTGCCCCTCCCCAATCTTCATGACTTTGCATTTGGCTGGATTGAATTCGAGAAGCCAGTTACTGGACCACATGTCCAGCCTGTCCAGGTCTCTTTGCAGTCCTGCCTCATCCTCGTCCGATTTAATTCTCATCATCTGCGAACAGGGACTCTTCAGAGTCTATTCCTTCCATCATGTCGTTCACATATATCAAAAATAGCACTGGTCCTAGAACTGACCCCTGTGGGACCCCGCTCGTAACAGGCGCCCACTGTGATACCTCTTCACGTACCATGACTCGTTGCTGCCTCCCTGTCAGGTATTCCCTTATCCATTGCAGTGCCCTCCCTTTTACATGCGCCTGATCCTCCAGCTTCTGCACTAATCTCTTGTGGGGAACTGTGTCAAAAGCCTTCCTGCAGTCTAGGAAAACGCAATCTACCCACCCCTCTCTCTCGTGTCTTACTTCAGTTACCTTGTCATAAAACTCCAGGAGGTTTGTGATACAAGATTTGCCTTCCATGAACCCGTGCTGGTTTTCATTTATAATCTTGTTCCTTTCCAGGTGTTCGACCACTCTCCTCCTGATAATCTTCTCCATGACTTTGCACACAATACATGTCAGAGACACAGGTCTGTAGTTTAGTGCCTCGTTTCTGTTTCCTTTCTTAAATATGGGGACTACATTAGCTGTCTTCCATTTCTCAGGTAGTTGCCCAGTTTCAAGGGATGTGTTGAAGATTGTGGTTAGAGGCACGCACAGCATCTCTGCTCCTTCTTTAAGGACCCATGGGGAGATGTCCGGTCCCATCGCCTTTGAGGTGTCAAGGTCACTTAAGAGCTTCTTCACCTCCTCCTCAGTTGTTCGTATGTCATCCACTACTTGTTGGTATATTCCCTCTTGATGTTCCCTTCTGTGCTGTCTTCCCACAGCCCTTCCTGTCTCTACTGTAAAAACTTCCTTAAATCTCCTGTTCAGCTCCTCACATACCTCCTGATCATTTCTTGTGAGTTCTCCACCTTCTGTCCTTAATCTGATCGCCTGGTCTTTGATTGTTGTCTTCCTCCTGATGTGGCTATACAACAGTTTCGGGTCAGTCTTGATTCTCGATGCTATGTCATTTTCATACTGTCGCTGGGCCTCCCTCCTTACCTGTGCGTACTCATTCCTGGCTCTGCGACTGATCTCCCTATTTTCGTGTGTTCTCTGCCTTCTGTACTTTTCCATTCTCTATTGCACTTTGTTTTTGCCTCCTTACACCGTCGGGTAAACCAGGGGCTCGTTCTGGTCTTCCCGTTGTTACTGTTGCCCTTGGGAATAAACCTTTCCACTGCCTCCTTGCATTTTGTTGTTACATATTCCATCATTTCATTTACTGGCTTTCCTGCCAGTTCTCTGTCCCACTGGACCTCCCGCAGGAAGTTCTTCAACTCTATGTAGTCCCCTCTTTTATAGTCAGGCTTTTTCCATTCAACTCCTGTTATTCTCTCCACTTGCAGCTCTACTATGTATTCAAAGCACAGAACCACGTGGTCACTAGCTCCTAGGGGACTCTCATACTTGATGTCCTCAATGTCTGAGCTGCCCAGGGTGAACACAAGGTCCAATCTTGCTGGTTCATCCTCCCCTCTCACTCTGGTAGTGTCCTTAACATGTTGGTGCATGAGGTTTTCCAGCACCACGTCCAACATCCTGGCTCTCCATGTTTCGGGACCCCCATGTGGCTCCAGGTTTTCCCAGTCAGTCTCCCTGTGGTTGAAATCCCCCATAACCAGCAACTTTGCTCTGCTGGAGTGAGCTCTTCTTGCCACCTCAGCAAGTGTGTCCACCATTGCTCTGTTGCTCTCTTCATATTCCTCTCTTGGCCTCCTGCAGTTCTGTGGTGGATTATACATCACTGCAATGTGTGTGCATGTATGTGTGTGAGTGTGTGTGTGTGTGAGTGTGAGTGTGTGTGTGTGTGTGTGTGAGTGTGTGTGTGTGTGTGTGTGTGTGTGTGTGTGTGTGTGCGTGTGTGTAATTTAACACTCCGGTCGTCTCCCACTTTGGTAGATCCGACAAAGAAGAAAACATTCTCACTGTCATTAACTCACTGTCTTGCCAGAAGCGCTGACATTACGGTACTGATGACCCTGCAGACCACAGTATCTCCACATCCTTCAGACAACAAGCACTATACTTCACACCTCGAGGACTCACGTCACGTCAACTGATGTTACCTGAATCTATTCATAAATGTTACCTTTGCCCCCACTCCAACAGCACGATAAATCTTAAGAACCACTTGCCGTCACTCACAAACCTATTATATGTCCAAGCTCCGAGAACTAATAACCTCCTTTACCCCCTCCTTCCAACCTTTGCTAGGACGACTCCTTCCCTTCCTTCCTTCCGTCCAAGATTTATACGCCTCCTAGTCATTCTGTCTCTATTCATCCTCTCTACATCTCCAAACCTGTCTTTAGCCCTCCGAATAATGCTTTTAACAACTCCACACCTCCTAGTTTTCAAACCCCAAATTCTGTGTATAAAACTGAAGTCGCACAATCCCCTCAAATCTGCCTTCTCAACTGCCCTCAGCTTTACTCTGGTACATTTCATTTTTTGCCTCCATAGATAAAGTTCTTTGTTTACACAGATGCCTCAATACACCACCCACCCTTTTCCCTTCGTCAGCTCTAATGTTCCATTACGTGTCACAGAACAATCCGCCAAAAAGTCTACCCCGTAAGATCTAAATACAATCATCTTCTTCAACTCCACTTTCCCTCCAATCAGATATCCAATTTCTCATTGCCTACATTTTATTGAAACTCTCATCACCTTCCTCTTTCCTTCCTTTATATATCCTCCTAAATTCGTTTATCAACCTCCGCCATTACAGCAGAATCTCCCAAAACAACCCGAGTGCTGACTTCATAGCTCAGACAAAACTCGTAACAGCAACATCCTCACTCCTCCTTCAGAGTGCAGGCACTGTACTCTTCACTTCCAGGACTCAAGTCTGGAAAATAACAACTGTGATTGCTTCCACTTTCTACCAGATTCACTATCTTTAAATTTCATATCTCTCCCCATCACTCTAGCATTCATTTCTTTTACATCCTCACCCATAGTGACGTCACACATCACCATCTAAGGCCTACCTTTACTGGAAAACAATATCCCTCTCTTCCACAAACCCAAACGTGAGCCTCCCTGTCTACATAAAAGCTCTTTACTGCTTTAGGTAATCTACCACGTATTCCATACATTTACAGTATGTGCCACATTGCTTCCCTATCCACCCTATTAAATGCCTTTAGAAACGAATAAATGCAATGAAAAGTTCCTTACCTTAATCCAAGTGTTTTTCAGTTATGTGAACAATACTTATGTCCCCAACACTTCCTGAAGTCTTCTTGTTCATCTGTAATTCTGCTCTCTATGAAATGAGCTGAAGTAGGTAACAGTTCTTAGTTTGCATATAGCTTGTAAATAAAGGTACGAAATTTTAATCCAGAAAGAAACCTGTGAGTAACAAAACATGGGGAAGGAGGTAGGGCCATGAAACTATCGTGATTGCGTCAGGTGGGAAGCGGGCTTCATGCCATTTCCTCAACAGACCAATTTGATTTCCGAGTTTGTCGCCGCCTTCTGGGGGATAAGGCGATAATGTTTCCTCCTCCACCAACTGAAGTGACCGACTTTAATGTACAAATATAAAAGCGTCGATATCGGTAGACGCAAGCAAGTACGTACACACACACACACACACACACACACACACACACACACACACACACACACACACACACACACACACAAGGAATGCAGATCAAAACTGAAGGTCTCACTCAAAGAGAAAGTCCTAGGGGTGAGCAGAATGACAAGCATATATATTGCCGGAGGCACGCATGAACAGAATAACCTCTGCAACCCGTCTTCGTCTGGCAAATCTAAGAATAGCCTTCATAAATATCAACAAAGGGTCATCTATATAACATACGTAAAGCCATATAAATATATATATATAGGTGCGGTAGGAGCTCAAGACCCCAGGTTCATTAAAGCAGCCATGCTGTGGGACACCCTTGTAGACCCCTAAGCAAGCCAGTCCCTCCAAAAGAGCACAGTCTCACTTGGACACACCAATAATGGAAAAAAAAAATTGCCAACACAATGCTAACCAACGCTTCAAGAACGGACAAAGCTCGTATCCTAGCGGTGAAGGCACCACAATCAGAAGACTTCGTTTTAGCTGTTCCCAATTCCTCCCTGGGCACTCGACTCGACCCACAGGCCATTCGGATTGGTGTTGCTCTTCGCCTAGCTGCCCCCATACTCACCGAACGATATCATGAAGAGAAGTCTCGCCACAGCCTATTGCCCAGCTGAACGGGAACCCCAAGTACAGAGGTCCGACGGAAGTCAAAAGCGTCATGATGGAGGTAATGAAGGATGGTAAGCAGATTGCCCAGGACTACACCTGTGCCGCCACTTTGGCAGACATCTACTTGCCAACTCTGAAGCTGAGGGGGATGGAGACCCAGAAGATCCGTAAATATGAAGGTCTGCCCTCTTGTTATAACTTCATCCCAGCAGGGTCGAAGACCCTTGGAGCATGGGGCAAGTGTGCTCTAAAGTTCTTCAAAGAGCTGGGTGAAAAGTGTGTCACAAAAACCAAGGATCACAGCTTCCTCTTTGAGAGACTCAGTGTTGCGATCCAGAGGGGAAAATGCCTGCAGCATTCTGGGGACGCGGCCCACCGCTGGTGAGCTGGACGAAGTATTAGAGATATATTCTCTGATATGTTATTTTTGTTGCTCTATTCTCCATAGTATTTTTGTCAATGTCTTTAAATAAAATCTACATAAAATATAGAATGTATGGGTGGTAGGAGAAGACAATATTCAAACAGCTCCGGGGAGAACTTTGAGTTTACTCTGATGTAAGTTTATTCTTTTATCTGAGAATGAGGGTTCCCAGCACAGTTCCAGAGGTGGTACCTCCCTATATTTATTATTTACGTAAAATTTGTTATTTTCGCTTAAATAGCAAGGCACTTCATGCCGACTAGGACAAGCGAGAATTTATGTATGCAATAATTTCGCAAAAATCATTCTGAACCTAACGAAAAAAATATATTTAATTGTGTTTGTTTATTATTAAATTATTGTAAACCTATAAAAAATATATTTAGTTCGATTAGGCTAAATTAAATTGCCCTTGTTATAATAAAGCTGATAACACTAACATATAAATCTGATAACAATAATTGTAAAGCTGATAACAATAACATAGTGAACTACTATAAAGTTTACAGATGTTTCATACAGTGTTAATACTGATACAAGTTACAATGTGTGCTGCTATAGACCTTATAACAGTTATATTGTGTATTATAATAAAACTTATAACTGTTAACTGCTGCGCTACACTTGAGCTTATAACAGTTATATAGTCTGCCCCCTAAAGCTTGCAGCAATTACTTATATCTTCCTGAGTTTGTTCATTATTACAGTTCACTTACAACCAAGGAAGTCATGTTTAAATGTTCTTACATTAGTTCAAATTAAAATGTATGAAACGAAAAGTGCTTATGACCTCTCTCTCCAGAAGACATTAGTTTCTTCCCACAAAATTAAGTCTTCCGTTTGTTTCTTAATTTATGGCGAAGTTATTCATCACCTCTCCTTGACATGCAATATATTTTGTCATATACATACAGAGGGTGAGAACTGTTTGTCATTCCTCGAGACACTGTGGAGTGACGGTAACTCCGCCTGGCACAAGAGCATAAACTGTAAAACACACAAAGACAGCAAAAAGGTGTTTCCTGTTCCTGAATCCATTCGTCTTGTACAATATATACGAAAGAGGAAGGGTGGAAAAAAATTAACAAATGACTGGTTTCATCCTTTTTTCTTGCTTTGAGCGAATCTCCAGTAAAGAGTATAGTGAGATGGGTTGCTAGTGGATCACTGGTCGGTGGAGCTGGAGGAAAGCCCAAGGCATAGCCTGCCTAGGCATTTCCTGGTATCCATTTCCCTTCATTCCTTTCTCTCTTCTGTTTAGTTCCTGGAAGCAAAGGGAGTTATATCGCAAGAGATTCGCCGTTCATAAGCCCGATTCTCTTGGAAATATCAATGCGCAGCAGAAAAAAAGATTAACCATATGCACGCGTAGTTTGTATCTAAGGCTCACCCACGTTCAGAGTACGTAAAGAAACAAGTCTGTGAAATTTAATGCATAGATCATTCAAAAAACGAGAGTAAAGCATAATTTAAAGAAATAAAGACAGAAATGAAAAAAGAAACAAGTGAAACAGCACCACAAGAAGCCACAAGATCAGTAGCTTACTGCCACTATAGGTTTTAGAGCCCCAACTCAATACCGAGAATAAACTGCCAGTTATTATCGTCATCCAATCAGGATGAGGAGTTGAACTATAGACTCGTTGACTTTATATTTACACCCAGACCTGGAGGTCAGTCTCTCACTATCTTCGGGGGGATTAACATATTTTGGGTATCCAGATAGGTGAGTTTGATTTAAAAAAGCATTTGTCGTTTATGTTTGATAAACAGAATGCAAATTTTTCTAATAAATTCACAAAAAGTATTCTGAACATAGCAAAAAATATAAATATCAATTATTTTTAAATAATATTAAATCAATTTAAAATGATCTATAATTTGTTTAATGTAATTAAGCTAAAATAAATTGCGTCCATTATAGTATGGTTACGTGAGGACTCTGAATTAGGTTTGATGCAAAACAAAACATTTTAGCTCTGTTTTTCAATGAAAATATATATCTATTAACGTATAAATTTTTTTTTTAAAGTTAAATTTTTAGAGCAGTTTTTCCTAATTGACAAATTCGGGTTATTAGACACGGCAATACACATTATATGTTACAGTGTGAAGTTATAATTCACTCACTCAGGCATCACACAAGTTAGGTGATACATGTAATACATGTGGCCCACTGGTCGCAGCTAGCTCAGTCATTACATTTGAACTAGTGCAGGATGTAATTAACTAACATCAAGGTGTACTGTACGCAATTTCAGCAACTGACAATTCATGAGTAAAACTTTATTGCTAAATGACAATTGGAGTAATAAGCTATCAGCGAAATTGTTAAAATTATACAGACACAGTTTCGAGGGAAAGAGGAAACTGGAAATTTGTGCGTCCTCTAAATAGAATAACACTGTGAGATAATGGTAATATGTATATATGTAAACACTGGAACGTTAATAACATATATCTGTAGATATTTACATAAATGGAAATCCATGAATATGCACCACGCAGAAACATGGCTTGTAAACCAGGCTGCCCAGCTTATTGGCATTTGTGGCTGAGTGGAGAAGAGCATCAATGGGAACCTTGTCAGTCTTCTTGTAGTGGGTTCGAATCCTGCTGACTGCGATCTTTCTCTGTATATACCCGCTTGTTTTTGCGTGGTGCATTGATATAAAAATCCCTTGTGAGGTCAGAAAATACAGGAGAATGAAACTGATTGAAACCATGCTAGAGACCGACTGATGTGCCTAGGCTGGGCAGAAACATGGCTTGTAAAAGAGGCTGCCCAGTTTATTGGCATTTGTGGCCGAGTGGGGAAGAGCTTCATTTGGGAACCTTGCCAGGTGACACAGTACTTTTGCCACACAGCCAGATCCCAGATAAGCATGAGCGCCTAGCTGAAGCTAAACCGTGTGTCCCCTACCCCGGAACACCAGGCTTGTGATTAGTTATTTTATTGAATCCTGTTTTGAAGTGAGAGATAATGTTTGCAAATATTTTCACCTAAACGAGTGTAATTTCTTTTAGCCAAATTTTACTAAATATATCATAGATTCATGCATAAATAACTTTTACTCTTCTTATTTGGCAGAAAACAGCCTTTCCTTTTAGGCCTAACACCAGAATAAATTAAAAGCTTCTATGTTTTTGCGATCACTAGTTAAAGTTTGCCAAAAAACTTTAACAATAAAGTGGGGTGAGGAAGCCAGTATCATGGTCTCGTGAGCCCCATGCTTGACTTTCATGAGTTTCATGGGAACCTACGCTGTTGTTGTGGATGGTAGGAAGCTGCTGGGGAGAAGCACATGGTGGTGGTATCAAAAGTGATGGTGACTGATGGTGGTGTGTTGTGGGAGTGGGCGATGGTGGCAGTGGTGTCGGTAGCGGCGGCGGAAGCAGTGGTGTCTGGTGATGGTGGGTAGTGGCAGTAGTGACTGGTGATAGTGGTGGTGGGAGGTGGCAGTGGTGAGTGGTGGTGGTGGTCGTCGTCGTCATGGTGGGTGGTGGCTGTGGTGACTTGTGGTGCTGGTGGTGGTAGTAGGTGATGGTTGTGGTGACTTGTAGTGGTGGTTGTGGGTGGTGGCAATGGTGGTTGTGGGTGGTGGCAGTGGTTGTGGGTGGTGGCAGTGGTTGTGGGTGGTGGCAGTGGTTGTGGGTGGTGGCAGTGGTTGTGGGTGGTGGCAGTGGTTGTGGGTGGTGGCAGTGGTGACTGGTGTTGGTGGTGGTGGTGGTGGGTGGTGGCTGTGATGACTTGTGGTTGTGGGTGGTGGCAGTGGTGACTGCCTCCCACAGCATGGGTAGCTGTGTCCACACTTGTCGGGGGCTGTACATAGGTAATGTATAAGCATACAGCTGTGTTAGAAAGATTAAGTAGGAGCCTATTAAGCCTACAGTTAAATTAATCATACGATTAAAGCTGTTGGAACTGTAGGTTTGGTAGGCCTGAAGGCCTACGTATGTTACAGGCCTCCTCTTTCTACACTCTGTGTCTTTCATCCCTCCCTAACTCTCCCCTTCTCAAAACTTAAGAAGAATAACTGTTTTCGGTATATCAGTTAATGTACTGCTTGATTTTTCGACTTGAGTCTGTAAATATACACTGATGACCGGTATGAATTCTCACATGAGTTTGAGCTAATCCTGCTCTCACAGAGGTTCTGTGTTGATGCATTTATCAAGTGGTATTATAAGTCTTCGAGTAACCGCCTGAAGATACCTGCATTGGCCTAGAAATTTTGCAACAAATCAGTGCTACTTCTGAATAGTTATGGAGGTGATACTCGAGTAATTAAATGAACGGCTTGAAATATAAAGCAAGAGAGGTCTGGGTCCTGGTTCATTGATGAAATTAACTTTCTAGTCAAACTTTATTCCCTGGCGCACACTCCGTCAGTATGTTCACTCCTGTTCCTAACCTCTCGCCTCAATGAAATTGTGCATCCAACTATTTATAAGTTAATATTATTCATTGTTAGCATACTATTTCAACGAAGATTTTTTCGAAAGATAATTATTTGCTATTGTACACCTGGATACAAAGGTATACTGCTGAAAGTAATGAAGAAAGGAGAAAGATTCGCTCTGTGTTCAGCTTTATCAAGAAAGTCATTGACCTGAACAGCGAAATGTCACAATAAATGCAAGCTGTGCACGTGAGTCAACCAGATGATAGGTACTGGCGGACCGGTGACCGACATATCCTTCACTTGGTCCCAAAGATGAGGGGGTACTTGTACCTCATCCCATGGGAGACTTAGGTCTCGAGATACTCCCCAGATAGGGAGCCAAGGCCGGGTCACCACTACTTGGAAAAGACCCGGGCCGGGAGAATACCGGCGAATAAGAAAAAAAAATATCCTTCACATCCTGGTTGATCTGGTACTTCATGAAAATACTTGTCCACTTTCTTGAAGATTTCTACATTTGGAACCAACTAATGTTGGTGCTCACGGTGCTCCTGCATTTTACTGGATTTAGTTTGCACTTTCCCCCATATATCTCACTCTATTATGTTTTATGGCAATGTACAGATTTGAGACTAGGCCCTCGAATTCTTTCCACCTAAGTATAATCATGTATCTTTCTCTCTCCTCCGTTCCAGCGAGTACATATATAGGACTTTGAGGCATCCCCAGTAGTTTAAACACTTTACTGGCTTTAAGCAGGCAGTAAATGATTTCTGTATATATTCCAGTTACGATATCTCTCCAGGCATTTTGAACAACGTCATTAATGGCGCTATTTCCCTTGTTTTGAGTTCTCATTATTCACCTCTTCATCTTATGTGCTGTAGTGACTTGTCTTATTGTGTTCGTTGAAAGGAAGGTCATCTTACACAATTGCTTCCAGGTTATTAACGTTCTTTTCGTTATATTTGATAATTCTCGTGCATGTTTTTTTTTTTTGCAATGTCCCTTTCGAGTTCTTCTTTCTTTCCATATCTAAACAGATGGAACATATCATCATTGAACGGACGTTGTTTCCATCTCTAACTGAAAAGCCCTTCTTATATCTTCCTGCAGTTTTTCAGTGTCTTCTACAGGGGTGATTTTTATGATAATTTGGGTGTCATCTGTATATGATGATAAAAAAACTGCAAAATCCGTGTTTATCACAACATGGCATTCGCTTCTGTGAAGAGCCCACCAACAACTCTGTCAGAATTATTTGATTTCATACCAGGAAAGCTTGCTAAATGGAAGTAGGATTTACCATTTAGGAGGTTCTGGTTTTGTTATTATCACTGGTGATGTACCACCTCGTATAGTACCTGGTGTACATATTCCTGCTTTCTCCTGTATTGATTGTGCATTCTTCTGTTGTACGTTCGACTCTGCTGAGTGTATGACTGGCTTAGCTTGTCCCACTGCTGTGCACTTCTGTACCACATATTGTCCCTGTTTGTCCCCTTTTTTGGATCTGCTCGTTTCGCCTTTTGTCTAAAAGAAAAAGAATGCTGTTCATTTTTCTTACTCCTGATTTCTCAGTAGCATAGCGTTCTTATCACGAGGTAGTCTTGAGCCTCTAAGGTCCTAATACTCTCCGAGCAGCATGGAGGCTTTACACATCCCTGCATTCCTTTTAAAGCGTCTCTTTCCATTCCGTGAACATTTTCTCTCTCGTATACGTACTTCCCTTCAGCGTAGTATTTGCAGTGTCCTTACTGTCTATATTTACTGTGGTAGACTCATTCTCGCTTTCTGAGAGGTGATCTGGAATCTTATGCTTATCTTACACTGAGCATATTTCTCCAGCCTGTTTTGTTTGTTCTTCCTTTTCTTTTTTTCTCACGGTCTTTCATGCTCCTTTCCGTCTCGTATTTCTTGCCCTGTTTATCAGTTTCCATTCCTTTATCAGCTCTGTGTTCCCTATCCTTATTTTCCTACTCATTGTTTATTTCTGGTAAGCTCCACTTGCCTCTTAGTTATACTGCTTTCATCTCTATTACAAATCCAGAATCACCTTTCCCACTCAAAGTCACTACTCGTGGCTGAATTAAGCTTCGTACATGATACCTGAAATTTAGTACCACATGTTCCACAATCAAGAACTCGTATGATTCTTCCCAGGAAATCCACTCCACCAGAGACCTTTTTCCTTCTAGCCATATTAACCGTAAGATAACTCTTGGCTTTATATTCCGGTCCGTATGGGTTTAGGGTTGGGTGAGGCAAGTGGGTTGAGTGAGTGCGTAGCGGGTAAATCCGTCGTGTCCTAGAACACCTCCCTCTTCACACATCCTGTACCCCGCAGCTAACTTATTTCGCTTCGTTTTGTTAAACAATTTGGACTACACAATCTTAACCAACAGATTCATAACTTACTGTAGGTCCTATGTCCTACAGTTATGTAGTTATATTTATTTTAAAGCAAGGGAGTGTGATGGAAAAGATAATAGAGACTTACACCCCTGTGTCATCCCAACATTGTCCACCATGTCTTGTAAGGAAGTTGTATAAACAAATTACCTTGCACAACACCTTAAAAATATATATATTGACCTGTTTAATTGTTTTTATGTTTTGTGTTTTATGGTGTTAATATTGACTGTTTTCAGTAAAAGGTATAATCTTGCAATGTCTCAATTTTAGTTGTATTATATAATTTAACAGAAGGAGACTTCATTACCATTGCTTATAGCAATTTTTTTTACCAAACTTTATGTTGAAAATGCAAGGATAAATATTTAGTTAAAATTCTTTAGTGTATGAGAATCACAGTACAACCGATATGACAGTAGTGGAGAGGGGGTTGTGGAGGGGGACAGGTGGGGTAGTGGTTGTTGCTGGCTGGAGGCCAGTCGACGGGATTTTTATTAAACAAAATTGGATTCATCAGGAATGCCCTGTTACTCTATATGATAGTTACAGAGTGTAAGCAATAGCAAACTATGTTTTCCCTGTCACATTTCATTACACAAGGGACTTTGTATAACATGAATTATTGAGTTCTGTCTGCCTGAGCTGACGATCAGAATGTCATCAAGAATTTCACTATGGGTTTAGCAACAATGGCACCTTCAAAGGTTTCATTCTGAGTTGGAGATACTATTACTTGATAATTACCATCTTTCACTGTTATTTTTCTCCGCACACACATATACCTCTAGATTATCTGTAGTTACATCTGAAGGCCACTGCCTCCGTTGCTCGTTCCCAGACCAGGTCTCCTGGTTGCTGGCCTCATCGATCAGGCTGTTAGTGTCAACGGCTATCATGTGCACCACACCCCGGTTGATCACATAATGATTTGAAGAACTTGTTGAATTCCCTCTTGAAGACAGCTAGGGACTTGTTGGAAATTTTCCTTATGCCTGAAGAGAGGGTGCTGAAGAGTCATGGCTTCTCTCCAGTCACTGAGTTCTGTCTCAGTGTGCTACTCGCTTCCTTGCTTTTTTCACGAGAGCCACCTAGTATTGTATATCAAACCTCTTCGTTTTCACGTGTAGTGAATTCGATGTGCAGGTTTAGGATCAATCCCTCTAGATCAATGGTGACCAACATTTTGCATTTCATGCGCCAATTTTTTCACGCTCTGGTTCAGATGCGCCATACGACACTTGTATCCCCTTTCAGTTTTTTTAAATATATGTTAATATGGACATATGTAGCATTCTTACGTAAAATTACTTAATATAAAGACAAGATAAACATTACTTACTTTAATGAGACGTTTGAGTCTGCTTTGATTTCGCCAAGCTTGTGATGTTTGGAGTTATATAGGAAGAGGTTAAAGTATTACAACTTTGGGCCTAGTAATGGCTAGTGGTGAGGAACAGGAAATTCTAAGACTATCACTTTTTTTTCATTATTATGCCTTAGTACTGAGTGAGTAATAAAAAACATGAGTAAGCATCTCTGATGGGAACACATCTCTGATGGGAACACTCCCAGTGCCTGGGCCATGGACCCTGTCCTACCTTCACATGAAGCATCAATGCTCTCCACACAACATACGTGTCGCAGTTATCACCTGCTGGCGTCCTGGACACAAATGCTGTCAGGCCGAGCCTCACCGACCATCAGAAATTTTCACGGAGAATGAACTCGCCAAAGAAACTTTTGCTCTGGACGACATATACGAAATTTCAGGGAAGCTGAAGCATGTGTTGTAATGCGCTTTATTACAAAAAAAATTATCATTAATTAAATTATTTTTTTGTTTAGTTCTGAGAGCAAGGATATTCTGTAGTTCGATATTAATACGGAGAAATTTTGTAATAAATTTCCCACCCTTTTCTTTGTAGGAGAAATTATTGCACCAAGTCTTACGTATCTAGAAAATTATTTAATTATTACTTTACTACGTTACGCAAGTACTGACACACCAACAAGGTGCGCGCACTCTGAAGGAGCAGTGTTAATGCTTTATAACTGTAGTGTATGTGTGCCTCTGGCAAGACAGTGATGGAGTGAATGATGATGAAAGTTTTTCTTTTTCGGGCCACCCTACCTGGGTGGGAGACGACCGATATGTTATATATATCGGTATATATGTTATATACATATATATATATATATATATATATATATATATATATATATATATATATATATGTATTTATATATATATATATATATATATATATATATATATATATATATATATATATATATATATATATATATATATATATATATGTCGTGCCGAATATGTAAAACTGGTCAATTAGCAAGAACTCATTTAAAATTAAGTTCTTTCTAAATTTTTCTCTTATACGTTTAAAGATATATTTTTTTCATTAATGTTGATGTAAAAATTTATAATTTTACACCAAAAGGAACTTAGAAAATTTACCTAACCTTATTATAACAAGCGTAATTTTATTTTAGCCTAACCCAACTAAATATATTTTTTATTTGTTTACAATAGTTTAATACTAAACAATCACAGTGAAATATATTTTTCTCGTTAGGTTCAGAATGATTTTGGCGAAATTATTGCATACACAAATTTTCACTTGTCCTATATGGCAAGATGAGCGTTGCTATTTAAGCCAAGATTGCAAGTTCTGCCTATTCGGCACGACGTATACAAATATATACATTGTGTGTGTGTTACTTACCATTTTGTCAAAGGCACTTATCGATAAGACACTTGGGTGGCCTGTTCGGTGTTTGTGTGTGTGTACCCTTGTTGCAAACCTTTGTACTTTATGAACTCAGAGCAAGGCAGGACCCATACCTACGCCCTCTGCATCAAAGTACACAGTAATTTTATTAACCACACACCCGACTATAAGTGCTGTTTTCCATATTCATGAACACCAGCCTAGTTTCATCTAAGAAATTCACTGACTCACCAGTTCTTCTTTGGAATGCACCTTACACCTGTCTTAAATATTAAATTCTTAAGTTTTTTATTGCCCCTTTGATAAGGCATACATAGAATGTATGCCTTATAAGAATGTCCTGAACGTTTCAACATTTAAATGATGCTTTTTGTAAATATTTACATATTTCATGTTTTTGTAGACGAAAATTATCCGGGACCAACGAAGGTTTCTCGAGTGAAAGCCTTCGTTATTGCTATTGAAGCTTGTCATTTCAATTAGATCCATTTCAGGTCCAGATTAACCTTCCAGGAAGAGGATGCTTTGATCTTAAAGGAAGACGATTTGATTCTCTCTCGCTCCCACTGCTTTAATGAAAAGGATTTTATCTTCCTTCGTGCCTTATTACATTTGCTGAACCGCATCTCTGCCATGACCTGCTCTAAATGATAGGGGAAGTAATATTTAATTATCTGCATCCACGACCTGTCCAAGTTTATGAGAAGTACTGCTTATACTACACGAAAACCTTTTATAGGTTAACATACAAAAGTATTTAGATCCTTAAAATTGGCTAAATGTAAATTTTATATTATACTGTACAGTATATACCCAGTATGTTATGTATATATTAGGGATATGCGAGGTATCGGTATCAATGTGCATCAGCCATTTTTACGGTATTGGTTAAAATGCAGGTAATAATAGCTGATACTTCAAAATATTGATATTGTGTGTGTGTGTGTGTGTGTGTGTGTGTGTGTGTGTGTGTGTGTGTGTGTGTGTGTGTGTGTGTGTGTGTTTAAAAATAACTTACTGTATCACGATTGTGAGAGTTACTCATACACACATTCACACACACACACATACACAAACACACACACGCACACACACACACACACACACACAGATGAATCACAGGGATGTTAGGAAGTATTTCTTCAGCCACAGAGTAGTCAGTAAGTGGAATAGTTTGGGAAGCGATGTAGTGGAGGCAGGATCCATACATAGCTTTAAGCAGAGGTATGATAAAGCTCACGGCTCAGGGAGAGTGACCTAGTAGCGATCAGTGAAGAGGCGGGGCCAGGAGCTCGGACTCGAACCCCGCAACCTCAACTAGGTGAGTACAACTAGGTGAGTACACACACACACACACACACACACACACACACACACACACACACACACACACACACACACACACACACACACACACACACACACACACACACACACACACACACACAACATGCCAGCATGGAACCCTCACCTAGTCAAACACGTCACAAAATCGGAGAAAGTGCAAAAATTTGCAACACGATTAGTCCCTGAACTGAGGGGTATGTCTTATGAGGAGAGGTTAAGGGAACTCAACGTGATGATACTAGAGGATAGGAGGGATAGAGGGAACATGATAACAATGCATAAAATACTGATAGGCACTGACAAGGTGGACAGGGATCGAATGTTTCAGAGATGGGAAACAGGAATAAGGGGACACAATTGGAAGCTGAAAACCTAGATTAGTCATAGGGATGTTAGGAAGTATTTCTTTAGCCTTAGAGTTGTCAAGAAATGGAATAATTTGGAGAGTGAAGCAGTGGAAGCAAGTTCCTTAAATAGCTTTAAGAAGAGGTATGACAAAGATCATGGAGTAGGGAGAATGAATTAGTATCGACCAGTGAAGAGGCGGGGCCAGGAGCTATGACTCGACCCCTGTAACCACATATAGGTGAGTACATATAGGTGAGTACACGCACACACACACACAGGAGAGTTAGCGGGGATATGATAACGACATACTGAGAGGTATAGACAAGGTGGACAGAGACAGAATGTTCCAGAGATGGGACACAGGAACGAGGGGTCACAGTTGGAAGCTGAAGACTCAGATGAACCACAGGAATGTTAGGAAGTGTTTCTTCAGTCACAGAGTTGTCAGGAAGTGAAACAGCCTGGATAGTGATGTAGTGGAGGCAGGATCCATACATATGTATGATGAAGCTCACGGAGCGGGAAGAGTGACCGGGTAGCGGCCAGATGAAGAGAAGGGGCCAGGAGCTGTGAATCGACCCCCGCAACTACAACTAGGTGAGTACACACACACACACACACACACACATACACACGCACTATCGACAAGTGCCTTTGACAACCAGTAACTAACACAACATTCCAAGTAATAAGTAATGTTATTATCATCTCAAAGAAATCAAGTTATTTAATATTTAACCTTCCTCTGTTAATTAATACTCGTTGTGCAATAAGCATTCCGTTGTATAATAAATATAGTCATTATAATTTTAAGAATATAAAATATAGGAAAAGTACCAGTATCGGCCAAAATATTGGTATTGTCCATCCATAATACAATATATACAATTTTTTTAACACACCGACTGTCTCCCACCAAGGCAGGGTGACCCGACAAAGAAGAAATACTTTCAACACCGGTCACTCCATCACAGGTTCCAGATGCTCGCGGATGCTATGCTATATTTCAGATGCCCCTGTAAACTGCAATATCCCCACCCCTCCTTCAGAGTGCAGTCACTGTACTTCCTACCTCCAGGGTTCAAATCCTGCTAACAAGTTACCATGAATCCTTTCATGTTACATTTCTCACACAGTATACTGTCACCCCTGTCAGTATACTGCCACCTCTGTCACTGTACTGTCACCTCTGCCATTATACAATCTAGGACACATTAAAGGCTATGCAGAGTGACGCAAGATTCCCTGAAAGAAGGTGTCTGTATCATGAGTTTACCTAATCTCTAAAGAACGAGGAGGTGACTCATCTTGACAATTCTTGTAGACAAGAGAGAACCGGACAACCACTGCCTGCAGAACCATAAACAACTGAAGTCAGGGAATCAGGCAGCCAGGGAAGAACGAAGGCAACCAGGGAGGGTAAAACGTAGGCAGAGAGAGAGAGAGAGAGAGAGAGAGAGAGAGAGAGAGAGAGAGTATGGAACACATTCGTACAGCATAATGATGTCAACGAGATAAAGTCAGTTGATCAAATGAAGAGGCTGGCCCACAGATGGCTCCAACTTCATCCTGTTCCCTACTTGTATGTCTCATAACAATAAAAATGCTTTCAAATGAGCTGATGTAGGTAACAGCTCTTAGCTTGCCAATAAAGTTAGGAATCCTTAACCTGTAATATAGCTGTCAATAAAGCTAGGGATCCTTAACCTTGTCAAACCCTGTGTAAAAAAAAAAAAAAAAAAAAAAAAAAAACAAAAAAAAAGAGAGAGAGAGAGAGAAAGAGAGAGAGAGAGAGAGAGAGAGAGAGAGAGAGAGAGAGAGAGAGAGAGAGAGAGAGAGAGAGAGAGAGAGAGAGAGAGAGAGAGAGAGAGAGAGAGACAGACAGACAGACAGACAGACAGACAGAGAGAGAGAGACAGAGAGAGAGACAGAGAGAGAGACAGAGAGAGAGAGAGAGAGAGAGAGAGAGAGAGAGAGAGAGAGAGAGAGAGAGAGAGAGAGAGACAGAGACAGAGAGACAGAGAGAGACAGACAGAGAGAGAGAAAGAGAGAGACAGAGAGAGAGGTAAAGCTAGCCAGCCAGGGAGAGAATTAGGCAGCCAAGCATGGAAGGAGGCAGCCAGGGAGGAAAGGAGGCAGACAGAGGGAAGGACGTAGCCAGGGAGGGAAATTGGCAGCCAGGTTGTGAAGGAGGCAGTCAGGGAGGGAACGAGGCAACCAGGGAGGGAAGAAGGAAGCCAGGGAGGGAAGGAGGAACCCAGGAAGGAAAGGAGGCAGCCAGGGAGGGAAGAAAGAAGCCAGGGAGGGAAGGAGGAAGCCAGGGAGGGAAGGAGGCAGCCAGGAAGGGAAGGAGACAATAGGGAGGTATTGAAACAGTCAGAATGGTAAGGAGACAGAAAGGAAGGAAAAGAGAAATCCAAGAAAGAAATTAGGCAAATAGGAAGAGGAAGCAAATAGGTAAGAGAAGCTAATAGTAAAATAGTGAGCGAAGGGTGCAGGAAAGACAGAGAAGAATAAAAGAAGATAGAAAAGGAGGGAGGGAACCAGGATATGTAAGAATGGGCTTGGAAAGAAATCATGGAAGGAGAGAGATTTTGTATATATATATATATATATATATATATATATATATATATATATATATATATATATATATATATATATATATATATATATATACATATATATATATATATATATATATATATATATATATATATATACATATATATATATATATATATATATATATATATATATATATATATATATAGATAGATATATATGTCGTGCCGAATATGTAAAACTGGTTAATTAGCAAGAACTCATTTAAAATTAAGTCCTTTCTAAAATTTTCTCTTATACGTTTAAAGATATAATTTTTTCATTAATGTTAATGTAAAAAAATGTAATTTTGCACCAAAAGAATCTTAGAAAACTTACCTAACCTTATTATAACAAGAACAATTTATTTTAGCCTAACCCAACTAAATATATTTTAGATTTGTTTACAGTAATTTAATACTAAACAAACACAGTGAAATATATTTTTTTCGTTAGGTTCAGAATGATTTTGGCGAAATTATTGCATACACAAATTTTCACTTGTCCTATATGGCAAGATGAACGTTGCTATATATATATATATATATATATATATATATATATATATATATATATATATATATATATATATATATATATATATATATATATATATATATATATATATATATATATATATATATATACATATATTTACATATATATAACATAACGGGGTCCACCTCTGGTCAAAATTGTGGGACCCATTGCCTCGGAGAAGTGGATGGAAAGGTTACGAAGAAGAATATTTGGATTCTTCATGAAGCCATTTGAATATTCCACTTTCCCTACCAGGGGTTCCTAGAGAGACCAGTCCCTCTACACCTGGAAAATCCTAGAGTTGCTGGTCCCTAATCTGTGCACAGAAATCACTCCCTACGAAAGCAAAAGACTTGGCAGGCGATGCAACATACCTCCAATGAAAAGTAGGGGAGGCATTAGTACACTAAGAGAAAACACTATAAGTGTCGGGGCCCAAGACTGTGCAACAGCCTCCCACCAGCCATAAGGGGGATTACCAGTAGTCCCCTAGTTGTCTTCAAGAGAGAGCTGTACAGATACCTAAAGTCAGTTCCGGATCAGCCGGGCTGTGGTTCGTACGTTGGACTACGTGCGGTCAACAGTAACAGCCTCGTTGATCAGGCCCTGATCCACCGTGAGGCCTGGTCATGGACCGGGCCGCGGGGGCGTTGATCCCTGGAATATCCCCAAGGTAGGTAGACTCCATTTTTTCATTTTTTTACCAGTAGGTATATTTTATTACATAATATGATACAAAAGATTTAAGAAATATATTGCTGGTATAAATGTGGTATATACAGTTTGAGAGATACATTTCTAGTACATAGTGCTACATGTTTGTCCCTGATTATAATGCAAAAATCTCATCCAGCTCCTCAGAGCTGGGACGCGCACCCAAGATACAGCAGACAATACCTCTGAATAGCAACGCTGAGTTGATGGAACTGAAAACTAGCAGCTCTGGGATCCCTAGTAACTCTGATGAGTTTTTGCGTAGCTCCTTAAGGAATTTAGATGCATTCTTACCCTATGGGCCAAGGGTCTCCGAGCCAATGGAAACACATGTAATGATGGGCAAGTTCTCCATATTGGGACTCCTTGAAGCTGGCAGCTGCCCCTCCTTCCTCCGAGGTGTATTGGAGACAGGTATCAGCCAAGGTAGATACACATGTGTAGTCCCACACCACCTGCTTGCCGCCTGTCCAGGCTTGAAGGGTGATACCATCTGGACGCTTTGGGCTGCCATCAGATCTGCATAGTTGGGGTGGTTCCCTTATTGCTGGGCATCCGGCTGTTGTGAGGCTCCTCTTGATAATGTTATTAACCTCTTCATGCCTTTCAATCTTTCCCTCGGATTTACGGCACACAAGAACGTGGTACCCGAATCGGTCTGCTGCTTCACTGCCACAAATACACCTGTGTTCGGCAAGAATAAGGGCAGAAAGTCGAAGGACAACACCAATGCGGATGGTCTGTGGGTCGAGGCGTTTGCCAAGGCTGGAGTTGGGAATAACCAACAGAAAGTCCCCTGCATGGGGAACTTCAGCTAATGATTTTGTACCAAAAGAACTTTAGGAAACTTAAGTAACCTCATTATAACAAGCGCAATTTAATTTAGCCTAATCCAAGTAAACATATTTTATGTAAATTTATAATTATTTAATAATAAATAAAATAATCACAAGCACAAATTTTCGCTTGTAATATTCGGCGAGAAGTGCGTTGCTATTTAAGCCAAAATCGCAAGAGAGAGAGAGAGAGACAGACAGACAGACAGACAGACAGACAGACAGACAAACAGACAGAGACAGACAGATAGATAGATAGACAGAGAGAGAGGGAGAGAACACATTTCCCAGGCTGGAGTTACCAATCTGGCGTCTTCCTGTGGCAGCTCCCCTCATTTCCCCACTGCTCGACGAGGGGACGTAACGCGAAAACCCACGGAAGTTCCCCTTTTTACTCAACCGTAAAATTAACCATTCCTTATACATTTTATTGTTTTTTTTCTCTCTGTGAGAAAGAAACCAGAAAGTTTTGTTTTACCTCAAACAATTTAAAGAACGCGAGTTTTTTTTCTCTCTCAGAGTAATGAAAATATTAAGATTTTAGAATACTTGAAGTAAAGTGACTGAGGAGCCGGAGGTGGGAAGGAAGAGCAGGATTAAACGGAAGGAAGAGAAGGATTAAGAGGAAGAGAGAAGGATTAAGAGGAAGAGAGAAGGATTAGAAGTAAGGAGAGAAAGATTGAAGGGAGGAGAGAGAGAGAAAGTTTGGAGGGAGGGAAGGATTAAAGGGAAGGGTGAAAAGAATTAGAAGGAAAGAGAGAGGGATTACAGAGTTAGGAGAGAAGAATTAACAGGAGGAAAGAGACAGATCAGATGGAAGGAGAGAAGGCTTAACGGGTGGAGAGAGAGATAGATTAGAGAGAAGGAAAGAAGGATTAAAGGGAAGGGAGAAAACTTTTAGAAAGAAAGAAGAATTAATGGGAGGAGAGAGCAGGATTTGATGGGAGAAGAGGATTAGAGGGTGAGATGAAGGGAAAGGGAGAAGATGGGGATGATGGAAGGAATAGAGGACGGGAATGAAGAAAGAGAGAGAGAGAGAATGGAGAGAGAGAGAGAGATGATGTTCTTCAAGCTATGCATAAACACTAGTACCTCTGTACTAGCATGTGCAATGTACAGACCTCAGTGGCAGCATGCAGACCCCATCAACTTCCTAATGGAAAATATTGACTCCCTTCTGCTACAACACAACTGTCAACATATCATAATTGTTGGTGACCTCAACCAACACCTTATATAGAGGGACTTTGATGACCTTCTTGCAGTATTTGACATTGATTTCCCTACTCACATCTCTGGCTCCTCCCTTGACCCAGTAGTGAGTGATCTGGCAGAAGGCATAGTCACTTGTCAATCCCTCGGCTACGTTGGATCGTCTGACCACAAGGCTGCTTTTACGACACTTAAGATCCCAACAGAACGAGGTGAGGAGTCCACACGCACAACCTGGTTATGGGAAAGAGGTAATTGGCCAGCCCTTTGCTCTGAGCTCGCCACCACCGATTGGAATGCTCTTCTCCAAGTGGATGTTGACAACCAAGTGAAAGCCTTCACTGGACACATCCTTAATCTACAACAAGAACACATTCCTCACCGGCAATTTGTGACAAAGCCTACAGATCAGCCTTGGTTTGGCTTTCGTTGTAGAAAGGCTGCTACTGCTAAGTACAAAGCATGGCGAAGGTATAAGAGACATCCCACCACCTATAACAGGAACTTGCACAGGCAAGTCTGTAGGCATATGGGTGACGTTCAAAAGTGGGCCTTTGCTAAATGGGAGGTGGACACTAAAAGAAAGCTTGCATCAGGTAGGGTAGGCTCCAAAAACTGGTGGTCCCTGGTCAAGGACAGACAAGGTTATCTGCCTGATGAACTCATTCCACCTCTAAATCGACAGGATGGGACCACCTCTACTAGTAGTCAAGAGAAGGCGGACCTCTTTGCTGAACACTTTGCTACAAAAATGCAAGTTCCTGATCCAGCAAGGGACTCTCCTTGGCTAGCTGCAAGAACTGTGTCAAAACTGTCAGTGGCGACAATAAGGCAGGAGGAGGTGCATTTCCTTCTTAAATTGCTTGACCATGAAAAGGCTGTGGGCCCAGACAAGTTGAGCCCAATATTGCTGAGAAGATGTGCAGACCAGCTAGCAGCACCTCTAACTCGCATCTTTCAGCACTGCCTAGTACAGTGTAAATGGCCCTCTCTATGGAAAGAGGCAAATGTAGTCCCTGTTCACAAAAAGAAGAGCAGAGCAGAAATCAGCAACTACAGACCAGTGTCACTCCTGTCAATCACTGAGACAATAATCTCAAGACAAATGACAGAGTTTTTTGAATACCACTCACTACTTTGTGATCGTCAATATGGCTTCAGGATAGGTTACTCTGCTGCTGATCTGTTGTTAAACCTCTCCACTAAGTGGCACCAGTCACTGGATGAATCCAGTCAGCTGTGTGGTAGCACTGGACATTGCTGGCGCTTTCGACCGGGTGTGGCACCCGAGCCTCTTAGCAAAACTTCAAGCACTGGGAATTGCAGGCTCTACGTTATGTCTCCTCAGCTATTACCTTCATGGTAGATCTCTAAGTGTAGTTCTCAATGGAACGGAATCAGCAAGACATCCTATTGGGGCAAGTGTTCCACAAGGAAGCGTACTGGGACCATTGTTATGGAATGTCTACTTCAACGACCTTCTTCGTCTCATCCCAGAATCACATGCATATGCAGACGACTGTACACTGACATTCACTTATCCAATAGAT
This sequence comes from Cherax quadricarinatus, assembly GCF_038502225.1. Taxonomy (NCBI): domain Eukaryota; kingdom Metazoa; phylum Arthropoda; class Malacostraca; order Decapoda; family Parastacidae; genus Cherax; species Cherax quadricarinatus. Next base: position 31,592,937 of record NC_091315.1, read on the forward strand.
TGAATAGAAGAAATGCCAGCTGCTCTAAGCTACATCAATCACCAGCTGAGAGCTATATCAGCTTGGGGAAATAGATGGCAAGTAACATTTGCACCTGAGAAAACGCAAATGATGATCGTCTCTAGGCACCATGATGGTAATGCTGGTGCAGTAGTAAGGATGAATGGGAGGGTGTTGGCACCTGGAGAAGAAGTCGATATCCTTGGGGTGAAATTTGACTCCAAACTAACCATGAAGAACCATGTTGTAAATCTTGCAAACAAGGCAGCCAGGAAGCTTAGAGCACTTCGCCGTATCTTACATCTGCTTGACAGTAGGGGTTGCAAGATTTTGTACGAGGCACAAGTACGCTCACACATTGAGTATGCTCCACTTTCTTGGTTTGCCTGCCCCCCCCCCTCTCATCTGCGACTGCTTGACAGAGTAGAGAACAGAGCAAGACGTCTCATCTCTCGCCTGGACCCATCCTGGATAGATCTGTCATTTCAGCAGAGCCTTCAACATAGGAGGGATGTGGGTGGCCTTACTGTTATGTACAAGGCCAATATTGTCAAAGTACCACACTTGGATCCACTTCGAGGACAACGTGAAACAAGCTTTTATGCCACAAGACGGGCAGAAAGCAGCAACTTTACTCTGGCTGTACCCTTCTCCAGAACATCACTCCATCTGAGATCATATATACCCAGGATGACTCGAGTATGGAACACATTCGAACAGCATAATGATGTCAACGAGATAAAGTCAGTTGATCAAATGAAAATGCTGGCCCACAGATGGCTCCAATTTCATCCTGTTCCCTACTTGTATGTCTCATAACAATAAAAATGCTTTCAAATGAGCTGATGTAGGTAACAGCTCTTAGCTTGCAAATAAAGTTAGGAATCCTAAACCTGTAAATAGCTTGTCAATAAAGCTAGGGATCCTTAACCTTGTCAAACCCTGTGTAAAAGAGAGAGAGAGAGAGAGAGAGAGAGAGAGAGAGAGAGAGAGAGAGAGAGAGAGAGAGAGAGAGAGAGAGAGAGAGAGAGAGAGAGAGCGTTATAAGCTCGTCAAATGAATTGTACGCGACTCACGTACATCTAGGCCACCATTAGACAAGCTACGTTCTTTCCCAGATTTTAAGAGTATTTAGAGCATCTTGGAACCTGAATACACTGTATCACATTCCTCTGATGATATAAATGCAGGAACGTGCAAGAGAAGCTCGTTGTTTATATTTCCTTGTGCTGACTGCGTCTCCCAGGAAGCAGCGGTAAATCTTGTGGCTTGTTTACACTGACCCAATGGTCCTCATAACTCACTCCTCCCACACTACCAACTACCGTGGGAGAATATGAAGAGATAGTGACGATAGAGATGATGAGAAAATTATGATGAAAAGAATCCTGAGAGGGAGATACTTTTTTATTGTTTAGAAATCATCCCTACTGCATATGAGCAATACCTGGTTTTTTTCCCTTGGATCAACACTGTTTTGCCTCCCAGTCGCCATTTCCAAGAAACACTATAACCCCTACAGGTTTATCGCTCACCCACGAATAAAATTAATAAAATTTTAACTCAGGCAGAACTAGTATAGATGATTGTGATACGATTAACATCGGGAAACTTAAAACACCCAGTATATCACGCCACGCTGGGTAAATTCAAGTTGGGGTAACTTGATCTTCGGTGATACAAACATACTTACAGCAGAGCTAATCTTAATTATTTAGCGTTTCGCTCAAGGGTGAGGTTTATCAAGTCATAACTTGATAAAGTTCACCCTTGAGCTAAACTTTGTCTAATAATGGCTTGTTGTGAAGAGTGTGTTATTTTCCAAATTGTTGACATTTTTCTTTCTAACAATTAACCTTTTTTGGTGGTCACACACGTCTTGTCCTTGCTGGTCACACATGTTTGGTCATTGGTCACACATGTCTGGTCATTGGTCACACATGTCTGGGCCTTGTTGGTCATAAATGTCTGGTCCTTGGTCACACATGTCTGATCCTTGGTCACACATGTCTGGTCCTTGGTCACACATGTCTGGTCATTGGTCACACATGTCTGGGCCTTGTTGGTCATAAATGTCTGGTCCTTGGTCACACATGTCTGGTCCTTGGTCACACATGTCTGATCCTTGGTCACACATGTTCCTTGCTGATCATACTGCTCTGTGTTTCTTCTGGCATTCGAAATACATTTTCCAATTAATGTTTTAATGTGCAAGACTCAAGTGATAGTTATCATCCCTAAGACTTGTGCCATGATATTAATCTGACCCGATTATAGCGATCTCGCTCAGCAAAATAATATTACAATGACATCCTTCATGAAAAACGATATTACAGTGATCTCGTTCCAGAAAAACGATATTTCAGCAATCTCGTTACGGCAAAATAATATTACAGCGGCGTGTTTCCAGTAAAGTGATTTGGTTGAACACGTTCCAACAAAACGATATTACAGAGGCGGTATTCCTACAAAACGATATTACAGAGGCGGTATTCCTACTTAATGAAATTACAAGTACCTCTCTCCACATCGATATTACAGGTACACCACCTCCTAACAATCGATATTGTGGCTCCCTCGTTCCCACAAAACGATATCGCAATGCAGTGATCATCAGCAGTTTTAACGAAGGTGTTGTGTTGCAACAAGATACTACCATTCTTAAGACAATATCATCCGCACAGCTTCCCATGTAAAATTTAACCAAGCAATAAACACTCATTTGCCTACCTAGTTACTGGCTCCTATTTTTCATTTATTTATATGTAAGATTACATCGAAATACTATATTTCTAGAGAATTTTTTCTAGGTTGTTCTTTGTCAAATAATAAAGTTCGGTATTTCTTAACACATAACAAACCTATCGAGGACTATGTAACATATCATATTTTAAAATTATTTAATGTTGGTCTTAGCAAACAGCGATTGTAAATAAAACAGTGCTAGTAAACAAAAGAGCATCTTTTGCGCAGACCAGCAAAACAAAAGAGCATCTTTTGTTTATTAGATCTTTGGTAGTATCAATGGATCTCATAGAAGTTTGAAGCAGAAGGTTAGAAGTTTCTTCTCACAAGGCTATCCCAACATCATCCCAACATCTTCCCAACATCATCCCAACATCATCGAAAAGCCTCTTCACACCATTCCACTCAACGAGGCTGCTATAATGTTTCTTTAACCTGGTCAGATTAATGTCGGTGTAGAGATAAACACTGCACTGCGGCAGTATCTAAAAAATGTGAACCATCACTTGGGTCTTGTACATGGAAGAATAAATTAAAGATAAATTTCCAATGCCAGAAGCAGCAAAGAGCAGAAAATGTGTGATCAATAAAGAGTTAACATGTGTGACCAGTAAAAGGCTAGTTGTTAGAAGGAGAAGTGTCAACAATTTGGGTAATAAGAAGACATTGAACAACGAGCCTTTATTGTACAAAGTTTCGCTCGAAGGTCAAATTTATCAAGTTACTTAATAAAGTTCACCTTTTTAGTGAAACACTGTATAAATAACATTTGCTCTAGCATATGTATTTTCGTATCACCAAAGAGCAAGTTTTAATGGGGAAGAACGTCAATTAGCAGTTTGCTATCATTCACTGCCAGTGCGCCATCATACAGGAGCAGCATGTCAGTCGCTGTTCACTCTGATGGTGATTTTACTAAGAGTTAAGCAAACGGGGAATGGTGTGAGACGATCCCTTTGATGAATATTGTCAAACGAAGTAACTTTATGCATCCCTCCCCTCCCCAAAAAAAAAAATATATAGCGCCAGATCTTTGCTGTGTCCAGCTGAAACAAAGGGAAAGAGACTTGGAAAAAAATATATCCAAAGGTCTATAAATAGCATTTTACGTCTCTCTAGGAATAAACTCAGTTCAGTGGTTGAATCCATTCTTGGTGTCGAAGATAATGCTGTCTTGCCTTCGGGTATGTTACTTTCTTTAGGCGGGATGACGGCTGTTGTGAGTGAGGCGGTGAAGAGTGCTACCATCGGCAATGTGTCTGATTCTTTTAAATTTCCTTTTTGATGAAAGGTTACAATGTCTCTGAGAAGTGAGTAAGCCGCCTTTCAGTGTGATAAATGGTTTAAAACCGACAAGTTGAAGATTGAGACACTTATGCAACATATGAGAATCTTTATTGAAGAAGCGTTTCGCCACACAGTGGCTTCATTAGTCCAGTACAGAGGAGAAATGTGTAAGGAGAGGAGGAGTTTGAGGTAATCAGTCCCTCAGCCTGAAGTCGATGTGTTCAGTCTATCAATCTTCTAGAAAGTACAGCATATCTATCAATCTATCTATCTGTGAAAGAATAGTGAAATTCCAAGCGCTTTCGTGACTTCTCACATTATCAAGGAACTATCTATTCTTTCACAGTTGTTGTTTTGCATATTCTGATATCACCTGTTGACTGTGATCTTATTGCATATATATATATGTATGTATTCCAGGCACACACGACCCCACTACGAGTCTCAGACACACACAACCCCCCCCCCGATCCTGAGGTAAAGCAACACACGACCCCCTCCCCGAGGTAAAGCAAAACATCACCCCAACCCCGAGGTAAAGCAACACACGACCCCCGCCCCGAGGTAAAGCAACACACGACCCCCACCCCGAGGTAAAGCAACACATCACCCCAACCCCGAGGTAAAGCAACACACGACCCCCACCCCGAGGTAAAGCAACACACGACCCCCACTCCGAGGTAAAGCAACACATCACCCCAACCCCGAGGTAAAGCAACACACGACCCCCACCCCGAGGTAAAGCAACACACGACCCCCACCCCGAGGTAAAGCAACACATCACCCCAACCCCGAGGTAAAGCAACACACGACCCCCACCCCGAGGTAAAGCAACACATCACCCCAACCCCGAGGTAAAGCAACACACGACCCCCACCCCGAGGTAAAGCAACACACGACCCCCATCCTGAGGTAAAGCAAAACATCACCCCAACCCCGAGGTAAAGCAACACACGACCCCCACCCACGACCCCCACCCCGAGGTAAAGCAACACACGACCCCCACCCCGAGGTAAAGCAACACACGACCCCCACCCCGAGGTAAAGCAACACACGACCCCCACCCCGAGGTAAAGCAACACACGACCCCCACCCCGAACCCCGAGGTAAAGCAACACACGACCCCCACCCCGAGGTAAAGCAACACACGACCCCCACCCCGAGGTAAAGCAACACATCACCCCAACCCCGAGGTAAAGCAACACACGACCCCCACCCCGAGGTAAAGCAACACATCACCCCAACCCCGAGGTAAAGCAACACACGACCCCCACCCCGAGGTAAAGCAACACACGACCCCCATCCTGAGGTAAAGCAAAACATCACCCCAACCCCGAGGTAAAGCAACACACGACCCCCACCCCGAGGTAAAGCAACACACGACCCCCACCCCGAGGTAAAGCAACACACGACCCCCACCCCGAGGTAAAGCAACACACGACCCCAACCCCGAGGTAAAGCAACACACGACCCCCACCCCGAGGTAAAGCAACACACGACCCCCACCCCGAGGTAAAGCAACACACGACCCCAACCCCGAGGTAAAGCAACACACGACCCCAACCCCGAGGTAAAGCAACACACGACCCCCACCCCGAGGTAAAGCAACACACGACCCCAACCCCGAGGTAAAGCAACACACGACCCCAACCCCGAGGTAAAGCAACACACGACCCCAACCCCGAGGTAAAGCACCACACGACCCCCACCCCGAGGTAAAGCAACACACAACACACGACCCCAACCCCGAGGTAAAGCAACACACGACCCCCACCCCGAGGTAAAGCAACACACGACCCCAACCCCGAGGTAAAGCAACACACGACCCCCACCCCGAGGTAAAGCAACACACGACCCCAACCCCGAGGTACAGCAACACCCGACCCCCAACCCCGAGGTAAAGCAACACACGACCCCCACCCCGAGGTAAAGCAACACACGACCCCCACCCCGAGGTAAAGCAACACACGACCCCCACCCCGAGGTAAAGCAACACATCACCCCAACCCCGAGGTAAAGCAACACACGACCCCCACCCCGAGGTAAAGCAACACACGACCCCCACCCCGAGGTAAAGCAACACACGACCCCCACCCCGAGGTAAAGCAACACACGACCCCAACCCCGAGGTAAAGCAACACACGACCCCCCCCACCCCGAGGTAAAGCAACACACGACCCCAACCCCGAGGTAAAGCAACACACGACCCCCACCCCGAGGTAAAGCAACACACGACCCCAACCCCGAGGTAAAGCAACACACGACCCCCACCCCGAGGTAAAGCAACACACGACCCCAACCCCGAGGTAAAGCAACACACGACCCCCACCCCGAGGTAAAGCAACACACGACCCCCACCCCGAGGTAAAGCAACACATCACCCCCCACCCCGAGGTACAGCAACACCCGACCCCCCCCCCGAGGTAAAGCAACACACGACCCCCACCCCGAGGTAAAGCAACACACGACCCCCACCCCGAGGTAAAGCAACACACGACCCCAACCCCGAGGTAAAGCAACGAGGTAAAGCACGACCCCCACCCCGAGGTAAAGCAACACACGACCCCAAGGTAAAGCCCCGAGGTAAAGCAACACACGACCCCAACCCCGAGGTAAAGCAACACACGACCCCCACCCCGAGGTAAAGCAACACACGACCCCAACCCCGAGGTAAAGCAACACACGACCCCCACAACCCGACCCCAACCCCGAGGTAAAGCAACACACGACCCCAACCCCGAGGTAAAGCAACACACGACCCCCACCCCGAGGTAAAGCAACACACGACCCCAACCCCGAGGTAAAGCAACACACGACCCCCACCCCGAGGTAAAGCAACACACGACCCCCACCCCGAGGTAAAGCAACACACGACCCCGACCCCGAGGTAAAGCAACACATCACCCCCGCCCCGAACCCCCGCCCCGAGGTAAAGCCCACGAGGTAAAGCAACACACGACCCCCACCCCGAGGTAAAGCAACACACGACCCCCACCCCGAGGTAAAGCAACACACGACCCCCCCCCCGAGGTAAAGCAACACACCCCGACCCCGACCCCCCAACCCCGAGGTAAAGCAACACACGACCCCCACCCCGAGGTAAAGCAACACACGACCCCCACCCCGAGGTAAAGCAACACACGACCCCCACCCCGAGGTAAAGCAACACACGACCCCCACCCCGAGGTAAAGCAACACACGACCCCAACCCCGAGGTAAAGCAACACACGACCCCCACCCCGAGGTAAAGCAACACACGACCCCAACCCCGAGGTAAAGCAACACACGACCCCAACCCCGAGGTAAAGCAACACACGACCCCCACCCCGAGGTAAAGCAACACACGACCCCCACCCCGAGGTAAAGCAACACACGACCCCCACCCCGAGGTAAAGCAACACACGACCCCAACCCCGAGGTAAAGCAACACACGACCCCCACCCCGAGGTAAAGCAACACACGACCCCCACCCCGAGGTAAAGCAACACACGACCCCCACCCCGAGGTAAAGCCCCGAGGTAAAGCAACACACGACCCCCACCCCGAGGTAAAGCAACACACGACCCCCCCCCCGACCCCGAGGTAACGCAACCCACGACCCCCCCCCCGAGGTAAAGCAACACACGACCCCCACCCCGAGGTAAAGCAACACACGACCCCCACCCCGAGGTAAAGCAACACACGACCCCCACCCCGAGGTAAAGCAACACACGACCCCCCCCGAGGTAAAGCAACACACGCCCCGAGGTAAAGCAGCACACGACCCCAACCCCGAGGTAAAGCAACACACGACCCCCACCCCGAGGTAAAGCAACACACGACCCCCACCCCGAGGTAAAGCAACACACGACCCCCACCCCGAGGTAAAGCAACACACGACCCCGACCCCCACCCCGAGGTAAAGCAACACACGACCCCAACCCCGAGGTAAAGCAACACACGACCCCCACCCCGAGGTAAAGCAACACACGACCCCCACCCCGAGGTAAAGCAACACACGACCCCCACCCCGAGGTAAAGCAACACACGCCCCCCCCCCCGAGGTAAAGCAACACACGACCCCCGCCCCGAGGTAAAGCCCCGAGTTAAAGCAACACACGACCCCCACCCCGAGGTAAAGCAACACACGACCCCCACCCCGAGGTAAAGCAACACACGACCCCCCACCCCGAGGTAAAGCAACACACGACCCCCACCCCGAGGTAAAGCAACACACGACCCCAACCCCGAGGTAAAGCAACACACGACCCCCACCCCGAGGTAAAGCAACACACGACCCCTGTCGCGAAACACATCGACACACACGAATCTCTATCTCACTCGAATATAAAATTCAAAATGTTGAAGACTAATCAGCCTTGAAATATATTTACCTGGTATAAAGGGGAGATATCTTGTATATACAGCGCAAAAACAAGCTTTCAGAAATATTAAAAAATATGTATACACAGAGGTTTGAAACGGAAAACCGACCCGACATGATATTTTCTAACGAGTATAAAACTTGAAATATATATTACCGTAGTGGGCACAGAAAAATGCTGCATTGTGTACCTGCTTATTTTAAATACTTCCCTGGATATATATATATATATATATATATATATATATATATATATATATATATATATATATATATATATATATATATATATATGTATATATATATATATATATATATATATATATATATATATATATATATATATATATATATATATATATATATATATATATATGCAAAACAACCACCTGAAAGAATAGAGAATTCAAGCGCTTTCGTGAGTAGTCACGAAAGCGCTTGTTTTGCATATTCTGAAATCACCTGTTTACTGTGATCTTATTGCATATATATATATATATATATATATATATATATATATATATATATATATATATATATATATATATATATATATATATATATATATATATATATATATATATATATATATATATATATATATATAAAACAATGATCCCACATTTTTTCTATCGACGCATAAATATAAGAGAATGTGGTGACTATATTATTCTAATGAAGGACCATGCCAAATGAACTCGTCTTCGGTAATAATAGGGAAAGCGCTACACCCATAAGGGACATACAGCCCCAAGCAATTTGGAGATAATCAGATTTGATCAGAAGAAAGGGAGGGTAGCAGGCGTTCCTTTGGTCAAAAACCCTTGAAGGGACTGTAGGATGAACGGGAAGGTGGATACGAGTGTCCAGGGAGGCATTAAGGACACCGAAGGGGAATTGTAACAGGCTTACAGCTAGCTCTCTTCTCTGTTCCCAAGCACTGTGGAAGCGATATTCACCACTCTAGAATTAAGAATTTAGGGAAAGGGATGTTTGTGATCTTTAGTGGGGAGTTTTCTGGTTGCTTCAGCTAGAGAATTTTGTATCTAGTTTTAAGAACATTCTTTACCGATTTACTACATGAGACGCACAAAAATAGGAGAACAAGTAACACAATAATTCCTTCTGGAAACTTATCTAACGAGATGCCTTACTAGGTACCATTAGAAATTCAGTGCATCATCAAGGACTGTCTTATTTCCATTGGAGACCCTTCAGTCTTGTCCCCCATGATGCGACTAACACCAGTCGTCTAACACCTACTTACTGCTAGGTGAACAGCAGGGGTAAGGAAACATGCCCAACATTTCCATCCTGCTGGGGATTGAACCACGGACACTCAGTGTGTGAGGCGAGAGTGTTGTCAACAGAGCCACGTGTTTGGTTATGGTCTATTCAATAAAACAAAAAATACTTATTTTTTAATCTAACGCCATTGACAACACAGAGGAGGTTAAGGCAAATGTAATCACAGTTTAATTTGTTTTAGGTGAAGTTAACTTAATACAGGCTATGATATGCTTGTATTTTTTTCAATATTTTCTCATATCTAATTTCTAAATACCCAAATCTACTCTTGCTAATATTTAAAGCCTGTTTTCTAGGCCTTTTTCTCCATAAATATGTTCTTGCTATATCACCCACTAGATAGATATTTTCTTGCACAGTAAAGTTCAGAATACAGTCATCCTGCTAACTGGACAATATCTGTTGTTTTCCTAAACATTTGTGATTGCATAAATGTTTTAGACTTTAAAGCGAATCAAATTATTTCAGTTTCGTAAACACAAATCAGTGACAAAAATGCCAATGATACCAATACATTTATCATGAGATATGGATAAATTATTAGCAGTATTTTGCACCATTAAGGCAATACACATGACAGTCATCGATTTACCTAATACTTTTCGAAATATACTTTATATCTATATTAATATTGTCTAGATCACTGGTCGAAGTTGTTAGATGATGCTTCTCAGAAGATGAAGAGAGAGAGAGATCTAAACAGCGAGGAATGGGGAAAAAAGGAGAGTGGAAGTGAGAGAGAGAGGAGGGAAAGAGAGAGGGAGAGGGATGGGAAGGATTAGGGAGGAGGAGGGGCGACGAGGAGGAGGAGGACGAGGACGAGGAGGGATGACGAGGAGGAGGATGGAACAAGAGGAGAAGGAGGAGGAGGGAGGAGAAGGAAGGAGGAGGATGAAGGAGGACGAGGAGGGAAGTAGAGAGGAAGAAAAGGAGGGAGGGGGAGAAAAAGGGAAAGAGAGAGAGTGAGAGAGAGAGAGAGAGAGAGAGAGAGAGAGAGAGAGAGAGAGAGAGAGAGAGAGAGAGAGAGAGAGAGAGAGAGAGAGAGAGAGAGAGAGAGAGAGAGAGAGAGAGAGAGAGAGAGAGAGAGAGAAAGAGAGAGAGAGAGAGAGAGAGAGATTGTGTGTGGGTTGCAGGATTCAATCACCTGTAATTACACTATAAACAGCAGCATTCAATACAGTTCCGCAATCTTTCATACCCTACGAGGCTGACCTTCGCAAAATCATGTCCATCTTTCATCTGACATGCAGAGATAACCACATTCACGCCACTCTAACACTTCTGATAACATCAACTCCGAATGTTGATTAATACTGCAAATTGCCATGTAGAACCTAACTCGACTCGTGCCTCCTCGCATGCATCTCTACCCAAGATACTATGTTTAAAGAATTTATTCACAACCGAAAAAAAAAAACTGCCCGGAACGCCTTAAAACGTGTGTTCAAATTTATCTCTGGTAAACAGAAGTATTTTCCCCTTTTTTTTGTTTTCTCAGGAGAGTTGTTAGAGTAAATTATACACGAGTTAAAATATATACCAGTAAAACCAGTACGATAATAAATAATGTCAGGAGAAATATTATTAATAAGGAAAATCATAATTAATGAGAAAAATCATTGTTAATAAGGAAAATCATTATTAATAAGGAAAATCATTATTAATAAGGAAAATCATTATTAATAATGAAAATAATTATTAATAAGGAAAATCATTATTACTAAGAAAAATAATTATTTTTAAGGAAAATCATTATTAATAAGGAAAATTATTATTAGTACGGAAAGGGAATCATTGTTGGAAGATTATGTAGCTAAAAAGGACAACCTGCTTCCTGTGGCGTGAGCTTCTGCTTGAGCACCAGCTACAAATATGAAGATGCTCGAGCACTAGTTAAAAAGTATGGTTGTGCTCGAGCACCAGGTACCAGTATGGTTGTGTTCGTGTACCAGGTACCAGTATGGATGTGTTCGAGCACCAGGTACCAGTATGGTTATGCTAGAGCACCAGGTACCAGTATGGTTGTGCTCGAGCACCAGGTACCAGTGTGGTTGTGCTCGAGCACCAGGTACCAGTATGGTTGTGCTCGAGCACCAGGTACCAGTATGGTTGTGCTCGAGCACCAGGTACCATTATGGTTGTGCTCGAGCACCAGGTACCAGTATGGTTGTGCTCGAGCACCAGGTACCAGTATGGTTGTGCTCGAGCACGAGGTACCAGTATGGTTGTGCTCGTGCACCAACTACTAGTATGGTTGTGCTCGAGCACCAGGTACCAGTATGGTTGTGCTCGAGCACCAGGTACCAGTATGGTTGTGCTCGAGCACCAGGTACCAGTATGGTTGTGCTCGAGCACCAGGTACCAGTATGGTTGTAGCCCACAAGAAACATGATTATTATTATTATTATTATTATTATTATTATTATTATTATTATTATTATTATTATTATTACTATTGTTGTTGTATTCACGCGGCACCGCTAAGCCCATACGAGTCAAATATCGCATGCGAAATAGATGGCAATCAGGTTGATCCAAGGGAAATGTAACTTTATTCTCTGAGCATCCCCTTCCACTGAGAAGAACACTCCACCACAGCATCAAGTCCTCGACAGTTTCTCTTCCCACTTTCTAAAAAAAAATCAATGCTAATGTGACTTTTTCTCAAAAAATAATCGAACATTTATTTTTAAGGCAGAAATGTTTGAATATTCTTCCACTGCAACACTACATATATGTATATTCATGTCAGGATTATACCTGTGAATATTTATCTACGTTTCTAACCACAAATATGCATTTACATCTACGCATTTACATGTTGCTACACAGTCTTTACACAGACAGATTTACATTTTTACAAGTTACCACTGAATATCCTAGTTAGTTCCTATGTCAGTCTTATACCCAAGTCCTGTCATACACTCGTTAAATAGAAATATATAATAAACACCTAGAACTCATCACATTCAATAAAAGATCAATACAAGGTAATGATGTCACAAGTTCATCAACCTAGATCCAGTTGAAGGTGGTCAGTCCCTTAACCTGGAGGTGTATTCAACTTATTGAAAGTTACTAGAATCATCGCTTTTCTCGTCTTCACTGCTTCTGCTGTTTCCATTTGTGCTTCATATGAATTCGACAGATGAGTAGGCAAAGCGTTTTTGAACCAAAATTAAATACATGCATGGGTTTCTTCTCCATCTAGTCAAGAGAGATTTTCTTCAATTTTATCTATAACAAGAACAACAACTGAGATCATATAAACTATGTCCTTAAGGAAGTAAACTGAATAACGTGTATGTAAACCAATGTCTAGAGAGAATTAACTCTCTGGCACTAGAAGATAAGATGTAAGCTCGAGAGAAAGTTTTACTCTATGGGTGAAGGAGAATGACAGGTCTCAAGAGTGCTAGACTATGTGTAGTGCGGAAGAAAGTATTGACTCTAGGAATAAAAGATATTGAATTCAATCTGAATGAATTACACGGACTCCAGGGAAGAGAGAAAGAGAGAGAGAGAGAGAGAGAGAGAGAGAGAGAGAGAGAGAGAGAGAGAGAGAGAGAGAGAGAGAGAGAGAGAGAGAGAGAGAGAGAGAGAGAGAGAGAGAGAGAGAGAGAGAGAGAGAGAGAGAGAGAGAGAGAGAGAGAGAGAGGGGGAGGGAGAGGAAGACTGGGGAAGGGGATTAAAGCAAATAATGAAATTGAAAGAAATTAAATATACTTCTCATATGCAAAATCCAAGGCAAAAGCTGTATCCAGTATCGGGCCTTACTCAAATAAGATGGTACTTACAAATATGACAACAAAGCAATTATTAACATACCGAAGTCTCAGTATAAGTATGTGTTCAGCGAACTGTTAATCAGACTAAATGTTGGCAACTTTTACGAATTCTTCATGAACGAAACTCAAAACATTTGCAGTATCTCCAAAATTTCCAATATAAGCCTAACCCCACTAGACCCTTATTGACAACATGCCCATGCACACCGTCCCAGGCTCAGACTCGTGGAACTCCATATTCATCATGAAACGCAAGAGACCCCAATCATGTGCCTTAATTTAATTTTTTTCAGAGAGGAAACCCTAGACACGAGGATCATCTCACAGTCATTAAAAACAACGGCGGCAGCAAAGCAAATAACGAAGAAATATAGACCGAAAGCATTAACGGCCCACATTATACAAATTTTTGGAAAGTTTTAAGAAGCAAGATAGTTAATCATAATTACATAACCAACATAAGCTCATAACAAGTCTCTTCTACCTCTCGTAACTACTGGGTAATTTTAACATGGTCTTGGATGCAGTTATTGTGTCAATCAAAAAAGCAAATATAATATACACTTCCCTTGTTATGATCAAATATAATTGCCTTGCACTCCCCAGGTTCTATCTGACCCCTACGGATTTTAAATTCGATCCAGATTTACTGTGAAAATAATAACTCAGTGTTTGTTTATTAGCCTGGCACTTCTCAACTTCGAAATGATGCACTCAATTTGCAAGGAAACATCAGTAACAAATAACGGGGAACAAGAGAAACAATGTAAATACAGTGATAAAAATATACCGTTAGGAGCTCTTGATTGCGTCCGTACATGGAACTACTACTCTGTTTACACTTTAGGTTTGTATAAAGGATGGGACAGGAACCGAGTACATGGAAAAGACTCGGGCCAGGAATCGTCCAGACAAACATACCTGAACCTGAGGAAGCGAGTGGAGATATAGAGCATATATTATTATTATTATTAAAGATTCGCCGGTATTCTCCCGGCCCGGGCCTTTTCCAAGTGGTGGCCCGGCCACCAAGGATAAGGATAAAATATAATTACTCCAAAAAAATATAGCGAGACCAAAAATAACCGACATTAGGTACGAAGAAAAAAACTCAGAACAAGAAGTTCTCGTATAACTGGAAACCAAGAGACACGATAAATATAAAACGGAAAGAAACTAGAGTACAAAGGACTCAACCAAGATAACAATAATTGTTTGATTTACCCGATTCTAAGATGTTAGTCAGAAAGAATCATTACGAAACCCCAGAGATGATTTCAGACCCAGAATTTGGGAAGAATACAGACTGGTAAGTGTTTGATCTGCGGAGTAGCGAGATTTCCGCATGGTGAAGCCAGCAGAGCTGCGACTTCTTCTTTTAGCTTACATCAGGGCTTCGGTGTGTGTACGCACGAAGTTCTGTTTGAGCTCGCTCGCACGCTGGCTTTTGTGTGTGTGTGTGTACTCTCTTAATTGTGGTTGCAGGGGTCGGTTCATAGCTCCAGGCCCCCCCCCTCTTCACTGGTCGCTGTGTGTGTTTAACTTTAATGTATGTCTCCTCATTCATTTACCTCGCATTTCTAACAGTATTTGTACTATCAAGCTCTTTGATTAATCACGGAACAGGTTCGGCTCGAATCCATAGCAGGAGAGTCCTAAAA
Source organism: Cherax quadricarinatus (assembly GCF_038502225.1). NCBI lineage: Eukaryota > Metazoa > Arthropoda > Malacostraca > Decapoda > Parastacidae > Cherax > Cherax quadricarinatus. The sequence goes on from NC_091315.1 coordinate 31,608,089, forward strand.
CTCTCAAGCCAGTGTTATTAACTGTTGGTCCATGATCGAATGGACCAGCAGTTACGCACACTGCCATGAGTCTGAGCTCATTCATTACGATTTGTCTGCAATCGTCTTATTACGATTTCGAGAGTCATGAACCCTTTGATTATTTGGCACTTCAAGTTCGTGTTTTCCCTGGTTCGTCTCTCTTATTAGGTATGAATATTTTTCTTATTATAAAATCGTGATATGGTTAACTCTCAATGTCTTGAATAAGGTTGGAATAACTCATTTTGATCCAGTTGTAGCAATATTTCTGAGAATACAGCAGCAGCAACATATAAGGACTCAGGTTAACACTTATTGAAATCGCTCATTTGTTGAAAAATTCTCTATAGTGATATTAAAATCATAGGCTAAGTTAGGTTAGGTTAGTTGTGGGTAAATTTGTTTGGTTGCGGTATTCTGTGGGTGGTTCAGCATGTGGTTGTATTTGCGGTTCTTCCCGACTATGGGTGCCCTTGCCTGTTTCATTGCTTGCCTCTCCTTCTTGCCCTTTGTGTTTTTGTATCCTCTCAGTTTCTGTCGTTCTGTTCTCGTTCTGTCGAAGTCTAGATACACCCACCAGTATTTCGTTGCGTGTGTGTGTGGTTATATGTAAATCTTGTTAGAAAATTCACGTTAAATTGTATGTATGCACATCTGCTTGGGCATGCATGCAGGCAGATAAACGTTAAGTTTCAGAATAACCCAAATTCCAATGGGTCATCAGTAATTTTCGACGATGGACTAAGGAAGGTTCATAATGCAGTGTTAACTAGCATCTCAACCCGTGACTCGTGGTCAGGTGAGATAAGATTTTGTTCGGATTTTTAACTTGGAGGTTTAGCCATCAAGGACAGTCCAGTAAAATCGACGTCTTGGTTTAAAAACGATATGTGAGTAAACACCTGAACATATTATTTGAAAACGCTTGCGGTCCTGGGATCTTGATCACTTCAAACAGTAGTCAAGGTCCTACGACCGAAACATTTTCTATTAAATATATTCTGCTGTTTACGCACGTATCCTTTTAAACCATTTGCCAGTATCAGTTACCAAGGTACATACTGACTGTCTTATATCCATTGAGTTCTTTAATCTTCTCCCCCAGGATGCCATCCACAGCATTCGACTAACACCCAGGTAACTACTTACTTACAGATGAGCAGGCACAGCAGGCGAAAGGAAACAAACATGCCTAACGTTGCACCAGAGCCGGGGAGCGATCCCCGGTCCCTCAGTGTGTAAGCTGAGAACAAAACTATTCACGAGCATCCACTCGTATGAGTGAAAGACGGAAGATGGAAGATGGAGTGTGAGAATGGAAAGTGGAGAGAGAGAGAGAGAGAGAGAGAGAGAGAGAGAGAGAGAGAGAGAGAGAGAGAGAGAGAGAGAGAGAGGAAGAGAGAGAGGAAGAAAAGAAGGTGGATACACAAATAACCAGCACATAGAAGAGAGGAGCTCATTACAACGTTTCGGTCCAATTTTGACCAAGTCGGACCGAAACGTCGTCGTGAGCTCCTCTATGTGCGGGTTATTTGTGTATCGTTCCAGTCACGGTATTGTGCCTTTTTTTTTTTTTGTTATTTAAGGAAGGTGGAGTTAGAAAGGCTGTGGTGAGAGGAGAGTAAGGTGAGAGGCGGGAAGAAGTGTGAGTGTTTTTGGAATAACTTTGAAGATTCCTTGGAGAGTTAATGTGTTGGTGAAGAAGAAAGAAGAGCAGAGGAAAGAACCTTTGTCTGCCTGGGGTTAGAGGGATAGAGAAAGATGGATACGTAAGGTGTGTATGAGAGAGAGAGAAAGAGAGAGAGAGAGAGAGAGAGAGAGAGAGAGAGAGAGAGAGAGAGAGAGAGAGAGAGAGAGAGAGAGAGAGAGAGAGAGAGAGAGAGAGAGAGAGAGAGAGAGAGAGAGAGAGAGATGTTATCCCCTGGCCCAGCTTAATAGACAGGTATTATTATATAGCACCAGTAGTAGCCATCAGCATGTTCATTCTGGCTGTAACTTTCTCAGAGGCATTCCTCTATGAAAGAATATTTAATATTCCGTAAACGCGCATCTGGAGCACTTTCTCCCTATTTAAGATAACAAGACTGCTGGCTAAATCAAAGCCCTGGTAACTGACATGGTCGCTACTAGCGGAGGTAGGATTAAACCTCCACCTTTTCTTGTGCTGAATGAACCAAGGGTTTAGCGCTTCAAGAAATACCACATTTTCTCATCATTAGCTGAATAACATATAAAAATTTCATATAAAAAATTACATTAATAATGGTACTCAAGGTGAAAAACTCGAATTTTCTGAGGTAATATAACCATTCGATATTCATAACGTAAACTATAAAAAAATTGCTTCAGTCACGATAGATATTCTTACATTAACGAAAGACGATATTCCAGTCACGATAGACATTGTCAAGTACACGATAAACATTGTAAGAACAGTGAAACATAATTTGTGGTAAAATGCGCCCTATTATAAGAGGGGCACATGTTGAGAGGCATAGCTAGGTGTTCCAGTACTGAGGATTACAAGCTAGGTGTTCCAGTACTGAGGATTACAAGCTAGGTGTTCCAGTACTGAGGATTACAAGCTAGGTGTTCCAGTACTGAGGATTACAAGCTAGGTGTTCCAGTACTGAGGATTACAAGCTAGGTGTTCCAGTACTGAGGATTACAAGCTAGGTGTTCCAGTACTGAGGATTACAAGCTAGGTGTTCCAGTACTGAGGATTACAAGCTAGGTGTTCCAGTACTGAGGATTACAAGCTAGGTGTTCCAGTACTGAGGATTACAAGCTAGGTGTTCCAGTACTGAGGATTACAAGCTAGGTGTTCCAGTACTGAGGATTACAAGCTAGGTGTTCCAGTACTGAGGATTACAAGCTAGGTGTTCCAGTACTGAGGATTACAAGCTAGGTGTTCCAGTACTGAGGATTACAAGCTAGGTGTTCCAGTACTGAGGATTACAAGCTAGGTGTTCCAGTACTGAGGATTACAAGCTAGGTGTTCCAGTACTGAGGATTACAAGCTAGGTGTTCCAGTACTGAGGATTACAAGCTAGGTGTTCCAGTACTGAGGATTACAAGCTAGGTGTTCCAGTACTGAGGATTACAAGCTAGGTGTTCCAGTACTGAGGATTACAAGCTAGGTGTTCCAGTACTGAGGATTACAAGCTAGGTGTTCCAGTACTGAGGATTACAAGCTAGGTGTTCCAGTACTGAGGATTACAAGCTAGGTGTTCCAGTACTGAGGATTACAAGCTAGGTGTTCCAGTAATGAGGATTACAAGCTAGGTGTTCCAGTACTGAGGATTACAAGCTAGGTGTTCCAGTACTGAGGATTACAAGCTAGGTGTTCCAGTACTGAGGATTACAAGCTAGGTGTTCCAGTACTGAGGATTACAAGCTAGGTGTTCCAGTACTGAGGATTACAAGCTAGGTGTTCCAGTACTGAGGATTACAAGCTAGGTGTTCCAGTACTGAGGATTACAAGCTAGGTGTTCCAGTACTGAGGATTACAAGCTAGGTGTTCCAGTACTGAGGATTACAAGCTAGGTGTTCCAGTACTGAGGATTACAAGCTAGGTGTTCCAGTACTGAGGATTACAAGCTAGGTGTTCCAGTACTGAGGATTACAAGCTAGGTGTTCCAGTACTGAGGATTACAAGCTAGGTGTTCCAGTACTGAGGATTACAAGCTAGGTGTTCCAGTACTGAGGATTACAAGCTAGGTGTTCCAGTACTGAGGATTACAAGCTAGGTGTTCCAGTACTGAGGATTACAAGCTAGGTGTTCCAGTACTGAGGATTACAAGCTAGGTGTTCCAGTACTGAGGATTACAAGCTAGGTGTTCCAGTACTGAGGATTACAAGCTAGGTGTTCCAGTACTGAGGAACATAAGCTAGGTGTTCCAGTACTGAGGAACATATGCTAGGTGTTCCAGTACTGAGGAACACAAGCTAGGTGTTCCAGTACTGAGGAACACAAGCTAGGTGTTCCAGTACTGAGGAACATAAGCTAGGTGTTCCAGTACTGAGGAACACAAGCTAGGTGTTCCAGTACTGAGGAACATAAGCTAGGTGTTCCAGTACTGAGGAACATATGCTACGTGTTCCAGTACTGAGGAACACAAGCTAGGTGTTCTAGTACTGAGGAACACACGGTAGATGTTTTGTACTGAAGAACACAAGCTTGGTGTCCCAGTACTGAGGATTACAAGCTAGGTGTTCCAGTACTGAGGATTACAAGCTAGGTGTTCCAGTACTGAGGATTACAAGCTAGGTGTTCCAGTACTGAGGAACATAAGCTAGGTGTTCCAGTACTGAGAATTACAAGCTAGGTGTTCCAGTACTGAGGATTACAAGCTAGGTGTTCCAGTACTGAGGATTACAAGCTAAGTGTTCCAGTACTGAGGAACATAAGCTAGGTGTTCCAGTACTGAGGAACATATGCTAGGTGCCCCAGTACTGAGGAACACAAGCTAGGTGTTCCAGTACTGAGGAACACAAGCTAGGTGTTCCAGTACTGAGGAACATAAGCTAGGTGTTCCAGTACTGAGGAACATATGCTAGGTGTTCCAGTACTGAGGATTACAAGCTAGGTGTTCCAGTACTGAGGATTACAAGCTAGGTGTTCCAGTACTGAGGAACATAAGCTAGGTGTTCCAGTACTGAGGAACACAAGCTAGGTGTTCCAGTACTGAGGAACATAAGCTAGGTGTTCCAGTACTGAGGAACATATGCTAGGTGTTCCAGTACTGAGGAACACAAGGTAGATGTTTTGTACTGAGGAACACAAGCTAGGTGTCCCAGTACTGAGGAACACAAGGTAGATGTTCTAGTCCTGAGGAAAACAAGCTAGATATTCTAGTACTGAGGAACACAAGCTAGGTGTTCTAGTACTGAGGAACACAAGGTAGATATTTTGTACTGAGGAACACAAGCTAGGTGTTCCAGTACTGAGGAACATAAGCTAGGTGTTCCAGTACTGAGGAACACAAGCTAGATATTCTAGTACTGAGGAACACAAGCTAGGTGTCCCAGTACTGAAGAACACAAGCTAGGTGTTCCAGTACTGAGGAACACAAGGTAGATGTTCTAGTACTGAGGAATACAAGCTAGGTGTTCCAGTACTGAGGAACATAAGCTAGGTGTTCCAGTACTGAGGAACATAAGCTAAGTGTTCCAGTACTGAGGAACATAAGCTAGGTGTTCCAGTACTGAGGAACATAAGCTAAGTGTTCCAGTACTGAGGAACATAAGCTAGGTGTTCCAGTACTGAGGAACATAAGCTAAGTGTTCCAGTACTGAGGAACATAAGCTAAGTGTTCCAGTACAGAGGAACATAAGCTAAGTGTTCCAGTACTGAGGAACATAAGCTAGGTGTTCCAGTACTGAGGAACATAAGCTAAGTGTTCCAGTACTGAGGAACATAAGCTAGGTGTTCCAGTACTGAGGAACATAAGCTAGGTGTTCCAGTACTGAGAAACATAAGCTATGTGTTCCAGTACTGAGGAACATAAGCTATGTGTTCCAGTACTGAGGAACATAAGCTAGGTGTTCCAGTACTGAGGAATATAAGCTATGTGTTCCAGTACTGAGGAACATAAGCTAAGTGTTCCAGTACTGAGGAACATAAGCTATGTGTTCCAGTACTGAGGAACATAAGCTAGGTGTTCCAGTACTGAGGAACATAAGCTATGTGTTCCAGTACTGAGGAACATAAGCTAGGTGTTCCAGTACTGAGGAACATAAGCTAGGTGTTCCAGTACTGTGGAACATAAGCTAGGTTTTCCAGTATTGAGAAGCATTATCTGAAGTGCTCTAGCTGAGAGGCATGAGCTAGGTGTTCCAGAGCTGAGGGAAGTGAGTTGAAGGGAGTGAGCTGGTGTGCGTGAGATGAGTCGCGTGAGTTGAGAGGAGTGAGCTGAGGGGTGTGAACTGAAGAAAGTGAGCTGAGGGATATGAGCTGAGGAGTGTAAACTATGTAAACAAAGGCGAGTGAGATTTGTGAAAAAT
>NC_091315.1:31619115-31629115 GCF_038502225.1 Cherax quadricarinatus
ACACAGTAAGAACAGTTATCTTCTCTCAGACTAATCGACACCATGCCTAACCCTTCTAGGGTAGGGTAGGTGCCTGAGCCCGAGCTTACAGCTCACAAGACTGTCATTCCCATTAGCTCCCTTGAGGAGGGGATGGCAGACCAGAGAGGCCTAGCTTGTGGCTAGGCCTGGGGACAGTTGGCCCCAAAGATGAGGAGGTACTTGTGCTTCCTCCCATGGGAGACTTAGGTCTCAGACGCTCCCGAAAGAGGGAGTCAAGGCGGGCCACCACTTGGAAAAGGCCCGGGCCGGGAGAATACCGGCGAATCTTTAATAATAATAATAATCTTCTCTTAACTCATTACAAAGCCCTTCTCTCCCTAAAGTCAACCAGTAAATTTCTCACATGCTGTTTCCTGTAAATATTTCGATTAACGATGTTTTGGTTAGGGTGGACTAGGTTAGATTAGGATATGAAGAATTAAACACATGTGCAACACAGTAGTAGACGTTTCTCCAACCAGTATCTTTATCATTACAAGTCATGGACATTATATACAAAAGATGAGGTAATCAGTCCCTCAGCCTAGGAGTAGGTGATGAGCCTCGTAAGTGCAGATTAAAGACTGGATTGCCAGGATTCTGGAAAAGGTTATTCTTAAAGACCGTGATGGAATTAGGCATATAGAGTGATTGCATTCGCTATAAAATGTGAAGTTTTTACTATTAATCTGAATTACCTGAGTGAATTAACATTTCACCCAAAAATGTTACGCTTAAACTTATTTAACAGAAATTTTCACTACGCTTAGCATCTCCCCTGTGGTTTGTGTTGATTCTGAGGCCGAGACTCGCTTCTGTAAGTGACCTATAATGAAAATGTAGATCTGACCACCACAGCTGTATAAAAAACTGGTGGTGACAGCTATCCAATAATGGCTTTGACAGCCGGTAAACTTCCATTAAAGCGGAGGAAGGCGAGCTCTTGTGTCTAATTATAAATAGGAAGTGAGTGAAGGAAGCTTCTAGTCATGTCACTAAATAAATGACTGAAAAAAAAAACGTGTGGGTGTAATTAAGTGAAGATATGGGCTTTGTGACTCGAACATTTGATGATTACAAAAGATATCAAATAATGACAGTTGAGTGCATGGTCTTGCAATAAGATGTTGCAATAAGACATGCAATCTTAAAGACAAACTGACATTATACTTATAAGAGAGACTTGTGAGGCAGCAGGATATGGAATTATGTCAAAATTAAAGGAGGTTATCCCAGGGAGAAGTTTATGGATGTGCGACTAATTCCTGGAATTTACAAAACATACCCTTCCGGACATGATTTTTATGATTCCTTAGAGTAAAAATGATATAACAGGGCAGACCAAAAGAAACGCATGCCCTAAGTAATACCCATAATAAGAAATTAAAAGATTTTAGAAGAGTTATCATAACTGGACTGATACAGAGATAAAATTTAGACTCCAACTTGCTTTACCGTGGCATAATATTAAGCGAAAACCTTGAATTTGTAAGTGAGTATGATGATTAAGTGCTGTTATATATTTATGATAACTTTATTATGGATGAAAGCTTAATCACGGTCTGTACCTTAATTCCTTTTAAACTGCCAGTTGGGACAAATTCTGCCAAAAGAAAATAAGGCAGAGTGAGGGTGGATGATGAAGGGAAGGCAACCATCATCCCAGAACAAAGTTAGGCAATTAAAGATATGGCCACAAAATTAAACTAATTCTTTCAGTTTTTTGTTTTTGCAAGTTCTCAAAGTATATTCAATAAAAGGCATGCTTAGAAAGGCTGTTTTGAAGGATTCATGGGCAGATTAAACAATATATGTCATATTATAACAGCTATGAACGAAAACAAAGACCTCAGTCATTTTTTTATTATTAAATATAAAAGGGGAATACAAAAGTAACCCTCATGGAGGAGAGAGAGAAATTTGTAGCAAAGTTAATCAACATTCATGTTAATAACAAAATTATTTACTTTCACATGTTTTCATGCGTTAATTTTTTTTCGTTTGACATAAAAAAAATTAATCCGTCGTATGACAGACGCGTCACATTTTCTAACAAGTATAATAAATAACCTTGTGGAAAAATATTTCGATGCTGGTATTAAATAATGACGTTTCATTGATAAGAAAAAGTTAATTCAGGCTGCCTTGATGATTACCTGAAATGGCTGTGTACGTGTTTAGCAGCCAGTTAGTGTAAGCATATTAAATAATATAATAAAATGTCACATTAGTTGCCCCTGTGTCCTTTTACCTAAAAGGTTATATGCAGCCTTTACTGTTCTCTATGTAGTAATACGTTTATTCACTAAAAACCCGCGGTTAGAAGAACCTAGAATGACATTTAAGTCAGTTTTGGACCATTTTCGAAGCATAATTGAACAATAAAGAGGCACATGAGGCCAGAAGACAGACTGGGGAGGTAGGAGAAAGAATAGACAACAATAGACAGTATTAGTGGTAGCAGTAGTAGCAGAACACCATTGTTTGTAATGATAATGAGGATGAAGCATCAACAGAAGTAATGGTAAAGCAAATAGTTAAGTAATAATAATGAGAATAGTAATAGCGAAAGAATTATTAATAATGATTATAATCGTAGTGCAAAAGAACAAAAGAACAGAGGAGCACTGTAGGAAGGTTACTGGTTAAAGGGCGTACAACAAAACTGTCCATGGGACAAAACCCATCAAGACAGAAGACTACAAAGGTAAAGAAAATGCAGGAGACAATAATGAGGAAGAAGAGGAGGTGGCAAAGATTACGTCAAGTCACGACTGTTCTAAACATTAGAGCATTTACAGGAACAAAGGAAGAAGTGAGTAGTCCAGAAGAGCTGGTTCAGCAAGACAGTATCATTGAAGGCTAGAAGAAATGTATTCTAGCTAAGAACTAATTAGTAGCATAACTGTGATCTCTGACTTGAACAAAAAGAGCATTGTTTGTATAGTTAAGGTGACGACATGTCTTGTGATCCCTTATGTTTTTGTCCCATGGGGGATTTTTTTTGCCTTATGTTCGATGACCAACAGTCCTCCTGCAGTGCTCCTCTGTTCTCCTATTCTATTGTACCACCACAGTTAATAATTCTTTCATGAATACTACTACTACTGTCTCTTTCTATTATTTCTGTCACTTGCATTACCATTGTTATTACTGCTGCTGCTTCGTTATTACTACTGTCACCACTGTTGTGCTTTACCTGGAGTTTACCTGGAGAGAGTTCCGGGGGTCAACGCCCCCGCGGCCCGGTTGTGACAGGCCTCCTGGTGGATAGAGCAAACCAGGCTGTTGCTGCTGGCTGCACGCAAACCAACGTACGAGCCACAGTGATCCGGAACTGACTTTAGGTGCTTGTCCAGTGCCAGCTTGAAGACTGCCAGGGGTCTGTTGGTAATCCCCCTTATGTGTGCTGGGAGGCAGTTGAACAGTCTCGGGGCCCCTGACACTTATTGTATGGTCTCTTAACGTGCTAGTGACACTACAACTATTTCAATACAATCACTACCAGTACTACTACTGCTGCTGCTGCTGCTACTGCTGCTGCTGCTACTGCTGCTGCTGCTGCTGCTGCTACTGCTGCTGCTGCTGCTGCTGATGCTTACCTCCTTCTGGCTCTGGCCATTTCTGCACAGTTATCTCTCCATTGTGACTTGACATTGGTCCAGGAAGGATCCCAAATGTCATGCTAAGTTTTCTCTCTCTTTAAGTGCGGGTTTTTGTTAAATTGTTCAAGCCATGGTCATGTGACTTTTTATTATTCAATAGGTTTATAACCCAATTAATCTATTTCAAGTTTGCGACATGCGTCATGAACAGACATAATGAAAGTGCCGCTGCTAGACGCAAACGGCAGTTTTTATATAACTTTGTTGGCAGTTAATATTTCATAAATATATATTAATATGCGTTAACCTAACATAGCCCGAGCTTGATAACAAATATTCAGTATTAACAAAAAGGATAAATCAAGCAGAAATCAAAGAATTGAAAATAGGAGGAAATCGAGTGTATTAACTAGAGCAGAGGCCGAGAGGCAAGACATCAAAGTACTTATACTGAATGATCAATTTGTAGATGGAAATGCTTTCCTGGGATATATTTGACAAGTATAATACATGGATTTGTTAAACACAAAGCCAGAGAAATTGTTTTTGTCCAGTAAAGCCTTTGCTAAGTGATTGTCATACGATGACCATTACAGGATAAAAACCTTTTAACTTAATACATCCCCAGCACTTGCTTTTCCTCCGAAGCACCAACTTTTGCCAGTGTTTTAAGTGAACGTCAACAGCACTCTAACGACCACAACAGGTGTCAAAGCGTCTTAAAGTGCAAGAGGCGACGCTTGTATCACCATCACTGTGCAGGGAGCAAGAACACCATCACTCACTCAAGCCGTCAACAGCCTCAACGCAAGAACACCAGAGAACGGACGGTAGGAGGATGGATTGATCCAGTGGTGATGCCGGGGGTAAGGAAGTTGACGGATCCTCACTGTTATGTTCCAGTGCACTTTGAAATTATTACTACTGGAGATGAAGTAATAATAAAAACACACACACACACACACACACACACACACACACACACACACACACACACACACACACACACACACACACACACACACACACACACACACACACACACACACACACACACACACACACACACACACACACACACACACACACACACACACACACACACCCACACACACACACACACACACACACACACACACACACACACACACACACACACACACACACACACACACACACACACACACACACATACACACACACACACACACACACACACACACACACACACACACACACACACACACACACACACACACACACACACACACACACACACACACACACACACACACACACACACACACACACACACACACACACACATATATATATATATATATATATATATATATATACATATATATATATATTATTAGCTCACTCAGCTCATACACTGAGTTCCGGAGTTCGAATCCCCGGTACGGCTGCATGACATAATTATTATAGTGATTATGTATGAGTGTGGTGAAAGTGTTGAATGATGATGAAAATATTTTCTTTTTGAGGATTTTCTTTCTTTTTGGGTCACCCTGCCTCGGTGGGAGACGGGCGACTTGTTGAAAAAAATATATATGCGAGAGAGAGAGAGAGAGAGAGAGAGAGAGAGAGAGAGAGAGAGAGAGAGAGAGAGAGAGAGAGAGAGAGAAATATTAGGGAGTGAGATGCTGTCAGCAAATTTGTAGAGAATAAGAGTGAGATTAGTAAGTTGAGAAAGCGTAGAGAACGAATGGACTTGTCAGTTAAAAATAGAAGAAGAGAGTTATTAGATAAAGAGTTGGAGGCATCAGGAAGATGGAGGGAATATTTTGAAGAACTGTTAAATGTTGAAGAGAGGGCAGCTGTGATTTCACGAATTGGCTAGGGAGGTTAACGTCTTTCAGGGGTGAGGAAAAGCCAGATATGACTCTGGGGAAGATACTTGAGGCTGTGGGTTGAATGAAAGGAGGTAAGGCAGCTGGGATTGATGGAATTAAGACAAAAATGTTAAAAGCAGGTGGAGATAAAGTTCTGGAATGGTTGGTGCTTTTATTTAAAAAATGTATGAAAGAGGGGAGGGTACCTAGGGATTGGCAGAGACAATGCGTAGTTCCTTTGTGTAAGTGTAAGAATTATAGGAAAATAAGTGTGTCAAATATACCTGGTAAGGAGTATGGTAGAGTTATTATTGAAAGAATTACTAGTAAGACGGAGAGCAGGATAGCAGATGAACAAGGAGGCTTTAGGAAGGGTAGGGGGTGTTTACAGCTAGGCATATAAATGCACAGTATTGAGATAAGGGTAAAGAGGTTTTCATTGCATTTATGGATTTAGAAAAAGGTATATGAAAGGGTGGATATGGGAACAATGTGGCAGATTTTATAAGTGTATAGAATAGGTGGTAAGTTACTGAAAGCAGTTAAGAGTTTTTACGAGGATAGTGAGGTTCAGGTTAGGGAAAGTGGGAGGGAGGGAGAATATTTTCCAGTAAAAGTAAGCCTTAGACACCGATGCGTGATGTCACTATGGTTGTTCAGTATATTCACAGATGTTGTAATAGACGTGAATTCTCGAGTGTTGGGAAGAGGTGTAGGATTAAAAGATAGAGAATTGAGTAGGAGTTGCCACCGTTGCTTTTTACTGATAACACTGTACTTTTGGGAGATTCTGAAGAGAAGATGCAGAAGTTAGTGGACAAATCTGGAAGTTAAAAGTGAACATAGGAAACAGCAAAGTTATGAGGATAACAAAAAAATTAGGAAATTAGAGATTGGATATCAGATTAGAGGGAGGAAGTATAGAGAAAGTGAACTGGGAGTAGATTTGTCAGCAGGTGAATCTATGAAAGACGAGGTGAACAGTAGAATTAACGAGGGGGAAAAAGGTGAGTGGTGCACAGAGGAGTCTCTGGAGACAAAGAACGGCAACCATGGAAACAAAGAGGGGAACGTAAAGTGGGACCAATGCTCATATATAGGTGTGAAGCATGGGTGGTGTATGTTACAACAAGGGGAAGGCTGGAGGCAGTGCAGGTGTGTTTGAGGGCAATGTGTGGTGTGAATATTATGCAGAGAATCCATAGCTTAAAGATTAGAAGGTGGTGTGGAGTTACTAAAGGGTTGTTGAGGTGGTTCAGCCATTTCAAGAAGATAGAACAAAACAGAATGACTTGGAGAGCGTATATATATCTGGAATGCCTTCGGCAAGACAGGGAAAGAGTGATGATGAAAAGTGATGACAGAAAACAGTGAACTCTCTTTCTTTGCTACTGAAGATAATGTTTTATCTTATTTTAAGAGCCTCGGAAGAAAATGACAGAAGGAATCAACTCTGGATAGTTTCATTCAAGAGGCGGTGGTTGGAGGGACCTTCTTCTTCCAGCCAGTAACCTCTTTTTCCCTTCTTCCCCACCACTAACTCTTTAAGTCAGTATAGTAAAAGTTGCATTTCAGGGTCTTGGAACAAATTATCATAATTCCATGTATTTTTGGGGTTGAGCTACGATAGTTTTGAGATAGGAAACGGATTAATATCGTAAATCAAGGAATTCCTGTAGTGTGATTGCACAATCACAAACTCAGCAACACAAACACTGATAATAAAGTTAATATTGTAAAAAAATAATAGTGTCAAATAACTCAAAGACCTCCTTCATTTTTTAGGGGGGGGGGGATCAGACGGTGGCGTGACATTAAAAACTGTATTGACGATCATATTGGTATATGTAGAATAATTTATGATAATTTAGCATCTCGCTTAAATTTCTTTAAGAAAAGAGAGGTCGTTTGGTGCACCCTTGTAATAATTAGTGGTCGGGTCAGCCGCTCTCAGGGAAAGGCTTATAAGACTGTAAAAAGTGTAGTAGGTATGGTGGTAGTGGGTTAGAAGTTGTTGCTGGTGGCGGTAGTGGGTGGTGGTTGTGGTTGTTGTTGGTGGTTGTGGAAGTGAATAGTAGATGCTGCTAGTGGTCGTCGTTGGAAATTGTTGTTGCTAGTGGTGGATGTGAGAAGTAGTTGTTGCTAATGTTGTGGGTAGTAGTTAATGCTGTGGGCTTTCGGCATGTAGACTGTTGGCAGTAATTGTTGGTCTGTATGGCTAGCATGATTGTTGTGGTAGGTGGTGGGTGTGAGTAGTAATTGCTATTGTGTGTTTTGGATATGAAAGTTATGTGTAGTAGTGTTTTGTTTTTCTTTGGGTAGTTGCTGCAGAAGACTGTTATGTTAGTTGTAAGTATTAGTTATTGTTTTAATATGTAGGTTGTGGTAGGTAGTTGTTTTTGGAGGTAGTTATGAAGATTATGGTTACCAGGCTGTGAGCAGTATTTCTCATTTTGGTTGGTTATTTTGGGTTTGAGAACTGCTTGTTGCTTTTAATGCCTAAATTGTGGACAGTTGAAGTAGTTCTTGCCGAGACAGTATTGTAGGTTAAAGAAAAAGTCACAATACCGTGACTGGAACGAAACGCAACTAACCCGCACATAGGAGATTGAAACTTATGACGACGTTTCGGTCCGTCTTGGACCATTAACTAGTGACACATAAGCCAGTATATGTATATGAGAGAGAAGCGAGGCTGGGAGAACTAGATGTGGTAATAGTAAAAGATAATAGTAGTTTTAGAGGCAGTGGTGGTATTGGTATTAGTGGTAGTAATAGTTTTATGAGTTATGTAGATTGTCAGTAGTAGTAGTAGTAGTAGTAGTAGTAATAGTAGTAGTAGTAGTAGTAGTAGTAGTAGTAGTAGTAGTAGTAGTAGTAATAGTAGTAGTAATAGTGATGGTTGTTGTTGTGATTAGTATAAATGACATTAAAGTGCAGTTTATTCCTTTATTAGTGACAGCTTGTCGCCCACTCACTGGCTCATCATGCCAGCCGGGACTGGATAGTCACTGTGTGGGAGAAACGTTGTAGGTAATCATCGTATCCACAGTTTCAGTTCTGGTTGTCAATACTGTTGTTACTTCTGTTCTTTTTGTTATTACGATTAATGCTTTTTGAGAATAGTTGTTATTGATAGGGATATGATGGTTGTGGACAGTAGTGCCCACTGTGGGTGGCTGGTATGTGATATGTGGTTGTGGGTGATGGGTATGTTGGCTGTGTGTAGCAGGTATGGTTTGAGATGTGGGCAAAAAATTTGTCGGTAGAAGATATGTTCTCTTTCAGAAGTATGTACTAGAAAAATAGTGATACTTGTCTGACACAGCAGCACCATGGAATCTTGGTACGGAGGATATCTCCCACAACCCTACTGCTAACCTCTGGATTAACTCTTGGTCATGACCTACTTCCATTGTTGAGTCCCTCGCCCACCTGGTCGATGCTTTCTAACTCCATTATATTAATGTCCATTATCTGGCTTCTGCTTCAAATTGATCCAGACTCCCAGACTGAACACCAGTCAAGGCTGAGGGAGTGATTACCATATCTTCTATTGTCTGCTGTGTATATACTCCGTATCGGACTGAAAAAGTCATTGGATAACTAAACATCTTCGAAATAAAGAAATCTTTGTGTTGGACACATGTTTTATACATTTACTTGTCTATGTCATGATAGCGGGATATTTTGTTTGGTTATAGTGACGTCTTTCTTGCCAACATCCTGCAATAGTTTCTCTAATTGCACATAAACTATTTTAATAAGCTATGTTTCGGTTAGATGTTCAGGACTGAAAGTCGCTGCTACTAGAATATATTCTTTTGTAAAGACATTTTTAAACTTTCTCTTCAGTATCTCCCAAATTTCCTTCTTTTCAGTGACTGTGCTCTTATAAATATTTCTTTGCATTTACACTTTCACTCTTTGGTTTATTTTTTACATCTTATTTTTTTTCTCTAACACACTTTAAAAAATCTTTCTCCTGACCTTCTCATATTTGTTTGCTAGTAATCCCTTCCTTAAATCACTTGTTAAAGCAACTGCTCAAGAAGAATTTCTCACCTAGCTGGTAGTAATAAGTTATCACAAGTAATATACACTGATGGATCTAAACAGGAATCTTCTGGCAGGGCTGCATCTGCTCTTGTTGCCACCTCCCTAGTTAATAACGATAGTAACTTGTTGAACTAGGCATAAGAATTAACAACTGGGCGTCTACATTGCAAACTGAACTGTTTGCAATCCTAATGGCGCTGAAGCTAACTTATGACACTGAGCTTGACTCTATTATCATTACTGATTCTATGTCATCACTGAATGCTCTTAATTCATACAATGACTCCAACAACATGCTCATTGGAGAAGCCAGGTATAGATACTAAAAAATCAGGGACAAAGGAATTAATGTATAATTGCTATGGATCCCATCACACATTGGATTACTCCTTCATGATAAAGTTGATATGTTAGCCAAGAAGAGTACCCAGAAGGAGAATGTAGAATATAACTTTGGTA
>NC_091315.1:31631615-31696615 GCF_038502225.1 Cherax quadricarinatus
GCCTGTGTAACCATGCGTGTGTCGCCATGTCTGTGTAACCATGCGTGTGTCGCCATGTCCGTGTAGCCATGCGTGTGTCGCCATGTCTGTGTAACCATGCGCGTGTCGCCATGTCTGTGTAACCATGCGTGTGTCGCCATGTCTGTGTAACCATGCGCGTGTCGCCATGTCTGTGTAACCATGCGCGTGTCGCCATGTCTGTGTAACCATGCGTGTGTCGCCATGTCTGTGTAACCATGCGCGTGTCGCCATGTCTGTGTAACCATGCGTATGTCGCCATGCCTGTGTAACCATGCGCGTGTCGCCATGTCTGTGTAACCATGCGTGTGTCGCCATGTCTGTGTAACCATGCGTGTGTCGCCATGTCTGTGTAACCATGCGCGTGTCGCCATGTCTGTGTAACCATGCGTATGTCGCCATGCCTGTGTAACCATGCGCGTGTCGCCATGTCTGTGTAACCATGCGTGTGTCGCCATGTCTGTGTAACCATGCGTGTGTCGCCATGTCCGTGTAACCATGCGTGTGTCGCCATGCCTGTGTAACCATGCGTGTGTCGCCATGCCTGTGTAACCATGCGTGTGTCGCCATGTCCGTGTAGCCATGCGTGTGTCGCCATGTCCGTGTAACCATGCGTGTGTCGCCATGTCCGTGTAACCATGCGTGTGTCGCCATGCCTGTGTAACCATGCGTGTGTCGCCATGCCTGTGTAACCATGCGTGTGTCGCCATGTCCGTGTAGCCATGCGTGTGTCGCCATGTCTGTGTAACCATGCGTGTGTCGCCATGTCCGTGTAGCCATGCGTGTGTCGCCATGTCTGTGTAACCATGCGTGTGTCGCCATGTCCGTGTAGCCATGCGTGTGTCGCCATGTCCGTGTAGCCATGCGTGTGTCGCCATGTCTGTGTAGCCATGCGTGTGTCGCCATGTCCGTGTAGCCATGCGTGTGTCGCCATGTCTGCAAACAAATAAGATACTGAAAATGACAGTCACTAATATCAATTTCCTCATCTATAAGGATTTTTTCTTTATTTCTTCATTAAAACTTGTGTAAATATTTACTTATTGGCAAAGTTGTTTATCAGCATGACAGCTGATGGCCACACGCCTACCATCACAGCCATCGGTGCGAAATACTAATTAAGAGTTTCATGGCACACTGATAAAGACGCCAAGTTTTGATCAGTGGTCCACTAATTACATGGTAGTTAAGTATGGTGGTTTCTCATGGCCCCCTCAAGCAAATGGCAGACATTCGTTTCGACGTTCCTGTTACATGAAAAGAAATCGAATATAAAAAGGGTTCAATTCCGTTAAAAGGATTTGATGTTCATAAGAGGATTCGGACGAATGATTTGTTTTCATGGCAATATATCATTCCTGATATTTTTTTATAGATTCCTTCAAAAACAGTTTAATGAGAGGAGGCTGATAAAACGAGGAATTGAGACAATTACTCACTATGACGAGAGGTCAGGAGAGGCTGATAGTTTGTTAGGGAGATGCCTGGCTGTGAAAATGGTTTCTGTTTTGCGATTAACTAGCAGAGGGTTGAGCCTTCACCACGGGTTTAACGCTTCATGTAAGTATGTTTAATATTAATGATAGTTTTTCTGAGAGTAAGAACTAAATACGATAAGAGGAATCAGGGGGAATTATGAATACCGGAAGAAATGCTATGGAAGAGTGACTTACAAGTTCTTCTGCAGTGATCTGGACGATATTGTACTGGACGGCGTGAATGTTAGCTGGTGGTTGTGGTGGTAGTGGCTAGCACAGTTGGTGGTTGTGGTGGTAGTGGTTAGCACAGTTGGTGGTTGTGGTGGTAGTGGTTAGCACAGTTGGTGGTTGTGGTGGTAGTGGTTAGCACAGTTGGTGGTTGTGGTGGTAGTGGTTAGCACAGTTGGTGGTTGTGGTGGTAGTGGTTAGCACAGTTGGTGGTTGTGGTGGTAGTGGTTAGCACAGTTGGTGGTTGTGGTGGTAGTGGTTAGCACAGTTGGTGGTTGTGGTGGTAGTGGTTAGCACAGGTGGTGGTTGTAGTGGTAGTGGTTAGCACAAGTAGTGTTTGTGATTAGCACAGGTGATGGTTGTGGTGGTAGTAGATAGCACAGGTGGTGGTTGTGGTGGTAGTGGTTATCACAAGTGGTGTTTGTGATGGTAGTGGTTAGCACAGGTGGTGTTTGTGGTGGTAGTGGTTAGCACAGGTGGAGGTTATGGTGGTAATGGTTAGCACAAGTGGTGGTTGTGGTTGTGTGGTCAGCATGGTGACCAGGTGGTTGTGGTATGATTAGCATTAAGACCTGGTTATTTTGGTGTGGTTAACATGGTGATCAGATGTTAGTAGCATGTCGACCTGGTGTGAATGGTGGTGTGGTGAGGGATGTGGAGTGGTTAACATGTCGGTCTTGTGTGTAGTGGTGATTTAATAAGTATGCCATCCTGGCGGCTGTGGTGGTGCTGTAGTTTGCAAATCGACCTGGTTGTGGTGGTGATGTAGCTAG
This sequence comes from Cherax quadricarinatus, assembly GCF_038502225.1. Taxonomy (NCBI): domain Eukaryota; kingdom Metazoa; phylum Arthropoda; class Malacostraca; order Decapoda; family Parastacidae; genus Cherax; species Cherax quadricarinatus. The sequence continues at coordinate 31,634,113 of NC_091315.1, forward strand.
CATGTAGATTTGGTAGTTGTGGCGATGATGTGCCTAGCATGTAGGCCTGATGTGTGATTAGCACGTAGAGTTGATGGTGGTGATGTGCTTAGCACGTAGAGTTGATTGGGTGATGTGGTTAGCACGTAGAGTTGATGGTGGTGATGCTGTTAGCACGTAGAGTTGATGGTGGTGATGCTGTTAGCACGTAGAGTTGATGGTGGTGATGCTGTTAGCACGTAGAGTTGATGGGGGTAATGTGGTCAGCACGTAGACATGGTGGTGGTGGTGTGGTTAGCATGTCGACCTTGTGTGTGGGGGGGAGGGAAAAGTAGGTTAACATGTCGACCTGGTAATCTGGTGACAAAGTGCATTTTCCCAGAGCTGCAACTCGGGCCGGTCATAATGCACATTTACCCGAGCAGAAATCAGCTAAAATTTTATATAGTACATAATAACCATGTTATTTGTTGCAAGGAAAAAATAGTTATTTGCTTTGTAAATTGTTCATTTAGGTGATATTAGGGAAAAGAGAACCGCATTTACGCAAATTCTTTTGTCAGTGGGATGTGTAATGGAGACAGTTATATTTTAAATAACTAGAAAAGGATTTTTGTTTATTTTGATATATATTTTTATTTTATTTTATTAACATAAGGGCTGCTTCCCACCGAGGCAGGGTGACTTAAAAGGAAGAAACACTTTCATCATCACTCCATCACAGTTTTGCCAGAGGCTTGCCTACACTACAATTCAAAAACTGCAACATGTCTCCTCTTCTTCAGACTTCAGGCACTGTACTCCCACAATATATAATATATATATATATATATATATATATATATATATATATATATATATATATATATATATATATATATATATATATATATATATATATATGTATATATATATATATGTCGTGCCGAATAGGCAGAACTTGCGATCTTAGCTTAAATAGCAAGGCTCATCTTGCCAAATAGGACAAGTGAAAATTTGTGTATGCAATAATTTCGCCAAAAATCATTTTGAACATAACGAAAAAAATATATTTCACTGTGTTTGTTTAGTATTAAATTACTATAAACAAATCTAAAATATATTTAGTTGGGTTAACCTAAAATAAATTGTTTTTGTTGTAATAAGGTTAGGTAAGTTTTCTAAGATTCTTCTGGTGCAAAATTTAAAATTTTTACATTAACATTAATGAAAAAATATATCTTTAAACGTATAAGAGAAAATTTCAGAAAGGACTTAATTTTAAATGAGTTCTTGCTAATTGACCAGTTTTACATATTCGGCACGACATATATATATATATATATATATATATATATATATATATATATATATATATATGCGCAAAACAACCACTGTGAAACAGTAGTGAAATTCCAAGTCAGTCACGAAAGCGCTTGGGACAAAGTGTCCCCAGGCCTAGCCACATTCCCAGCCCTCACGGGGCTCGTAGGGAGAAGCTAGGCCTCTGGTCTGCCATCTACCCCGCCTCAAAGGGTCTCGTGGGGATGGCAGTCTTATGAGCTGCAGATGGTAGCAAGCTCAGGCCTCTCTTTTTGGAATTTAAGAACATAAGAACATAAGAATGTAGGAACACTGCAGAAGGCCTACTGGCCCATACGAGACAGGTCCTTATCAAAACGATCTCTACCTAAAGCTACTCAAGAAACAACTCCCGCACCCCCCAACACCAATCAAACCCAGCCCCTCCCACTCATATATTTGTCCAGTCTCTTCTTAAAGCTACCCAAGGTCCTAGCCTCTATCACCCCACTGGGAAGACTGTTCCACGCATCTACAACTCTGTTAGAAAACCAGTACTTACCTATGTCCTTTCTAAATCTAAATTTATCCAACTTAAATCCATTATTCCTGGTTCTTACCTGGTTCGACACCCTCAGTACTTTATTAATGTCTCCCTTGTTTATGCCCGTCATCCACTTATACACTTCAATGATATCTCCCCTCATTCTACGCCTCTCCAAAGAGTGGAGATTTAAGGCTTTAAGTCTATCTTCATACGGGAGGTTCCTTACACAGTAAATCATTTTAGTCATTCTTCTCTGTATGTTCTCTAATGAGTCTATGTCCATCCTGTAGTAAGGGGACCAAAACTGAGCAGCATAATCTAAATGAGGCCTCACTAGTGATGTATAGAGCTGTAAAATAACTTTTGGACTTCTGTTACTTATACTTCTTGAGATAAATCCAAGTAATCTGTTGGCCTTGTTGCGCACACTGAGGCACTGCTGTCTTGGCTTTAGATTTCTGCTTACCATGACTCCCAAGTCTTTTTCACATTCTGTATGACCAAGCTCTACTTCACCTAGATTATAGCTTCGAGGGTTATTTTCATTACCAAGGGCAAGTACCTTACACTTATCCACATTAAACTTCATCTGCCATTTCTCAGACCAAGACATTAATTTGTTCAAATCGTCCTGGAGTTCATTGATATCCTCCTCAGAGTGAATTATACGGCCTATCTTTGTATCATCAGCAAACTTACTCATGTCACTAGTAATCCCTTCATCAAGGTCATTAATGTAAATTATGAACAAGAGAGGGCCTAAAACTGATCCTTGTGGAACGCCACTAGTGACTAATCCCCATTCAGATTTCACTCCATTAATGGTAACTCTCTGCTTTCTATTGGTAAGCCATGCCTCAATCCATGCTAGAACTTTACCTCCTATACCATGAGCTGCCACTTTTCTTAAGAGTCTCTTGTGAGGTACTCTGTCGAAGGCTTTACTAAAATCCAAATAAACAATATCATATTCCTTATCACTGTCAACTGCCTCAAATGTTCTATTGAAGAACGTCAGTAAGTTTGTCAGGCAGGAACGACCTCTCGTGAATCCATGCTGAGATTCATTTATCAAGTTATGCTCTTCAAGGTGACTTCTGATAATGTCAGCTATAATTGATTCTAATAACTTGCCCACTATAGATGTCAGGCTTATTGGACGGTAATTTGAAGGAGTGGACTTATCCCCTGATTTGAATATAGGAACCACATTAGCCATCTTCCACATCTCTGGCACAACACTGGTAAGGATGGACGCATTGAATACACTCGTTAATGGCTGACTAAGCTCCATCTTGCATTCCTTAAGTACCCTTGAAAACAACTCATCGGGTCCCGGGGACTTATTTTGTTTCAGTTTGTCTATCTGTTTAATAACCATGTCCCTCGTAACAGTAATATTAGTTAACTTAAATTCATCAGGAACTAAATAATTGTTAATTACTGGAATCTCATTTACATCTTCCTGTGTAAAAACTGACAAAAAATAGTCATTAAATAAGGAACACATTTCCAGTTCATTATCCGTCAGCTGTCCATTCCCAGATTTCAGAGGTCCTACTTTTTCCTTCACCTTCGTCCTATACACTTGAAAGAACCCCTTTGGATTAGTCTTTGATTCATTAGCAACTCTAATTTCATAGTCACGTTTAGCCTTTCTAATCGCCTTTTTTACTTCTCTTTTAAGCTGAACATATTGGTCAGTAAGGTTAACCTCTCCTCTTCTGATGCGCCTATAAATTCCCCTTTTCTCCCCTAATAGATGCTTTAGCCTCCTGTTAACCCATTTGGGATCGTTATTATTAGACCTAATTTCTCTCTGGGGAATGTATATACTCTGGGCACTGTGTACTCTTTCACAGTGGTTGTTTTTGCATATTTTAAAATCACCTGTTTACTGTGATTTTATTGCATATATATATATATATATATATATATATATATATATATATATATATATATATATATATATATATATATATATATATATATATATATATTAATTATTGTAACCACGAAAGAGTGGTATTTAATCAATAACAACACTGCGACTAGCCGAAGACTCGAACCCGTGTCGTTTTAGCCTTCTTCATGGAGGGAGAAAATTCACGACGCTCTAACCCACGGGACCATGCAATCCTACAAAGATCACGCACCCAGCAGAACTAGGTGTTTTACCGTGATCCAAGGACATACGATGGTGTGGGTACCTCAGAGCTAATTTCATTCCACTTCCCATGAGGAGGGGTAAAACAACACGGGCTCGAATCCTAGGACGAGGTTTTATATGCTATTGGCTTAGACATCGAGCAAGCTTATCTGAGCACGTTCGATAGGACTGGAAGCAAGTGATTTTTTATAACTTGCTGTGCTGTTGGAGTGTGAGCAAAGTAACATGAAGAGGATTCAGAACATTATTATTATTATTATTATTATAATTATAATCAAGGGGGAAGCGCTAAACCCGGAGGATTATACAGCTCCTGGGGGAGGGGGATGTGGAAAGCATTCAGGCTTAATTCGGGGAACTGGAGCACCTTCCTTGAGGGGGGATTCAGAACAATTAGGGGTGCACCACTAAGGAGGTACAATTAGGGGAGCACCACTAAGGAGGCACAATTAGGGGAGCACCACTAAGGAAGTACAATTAAGGGAGAACAACTAAAGATGTACAACTAGACGAGCACAACTAAGGAATACAACTAGAACACAACGAGGGAAGTACAGCTAAGCAAGTAAAACGAGCTAGTCAACAACACAAAACTTGCGAAGGAAGGAACAGGAAGGCCCGTCTATGACAATGTATGTTACAATGTTGTCAGCATTATTTATCCATACATAAGATTGGATTAAAGATGGACATCAACTGTTGCGTTTTCCGGCAAATTCGGATCGTCGCTGGCTTGAACGCGGGTTAATATGACCTTGCACCAGTTGAAATATTAGTAACTTCGTGTTTTGTTCACGCTAAAATATGTTTAAAGTGAATACCACAGACAGAAAATATCGTCCATTTGGCTTCCCTGGATTTGACGTAATGTTAATTTTGTGAGCCCGCTGGCGCAATAGTTTTGATTGGGTGCCACCGGTGTTAAATTGTCGTTAAATTGAAATTCATATCATTTTACCGTCAAACTGGAGACTTGCAAATAATTTATTGTAACTTACCGGTTAGGTTTTTGGAATATCTTTTGACATGATAATATAATACACCCAGTGTGAACTTTTATTTTATTGTAACGAGAAAGTTAAAAACAAATCATCGCTAGCAATATTAAACAGAAAATGTTAATTAATGTGGTTATTTTAAATGATTACTAATAGGAAACTCTAAATGAATTCAGTCTCGCGTTCAGTGCTAATATTTAAAAAAAAATTATAATTTCTGAATTACCAAGGTAAACTTTTTAACATAATACGGTCATATAAGGCGCAGGAAGCATCAAAATGTTGATATGACTGCCAGATACACATCGGTGCACCGAAGAGAGAACGAGATTGCTTAAGTTGCTGTTGTAGTTGCTGTAAATGTTGCAGTTGTAGGTATAAGTTTCTTGACGCAATTACTTCTGGTATTGCTGTTTGCATTGTCGTTATGTATGCTGTTATTGTTGTAAATATTAGAGTTCCTGTTGCCTATTTTACTGTTGTAGACTAATGATTTTCATTGGTGAGATGTTATTTACATTGATTATTTCTTCTTCTCAATATCAAACATGAAACTTCAGCTTTAATAAAAACTACGAAAAGTTTCTAGCCACCAAACGTTGAATGAATGTCACGTTCACTTATGGTTGTCTCGTTTCATGGGTGTGAAACCGATGTTAAATATTTTACACTCTGGCAGAAAGATGCAGGAAATCTTGAGCATCACGTAGTAAGGGTAGAAAAACTTCAGCATCCTGTAGTAAGGCAGAAGAAACATTACAAAACTTACAAGAAAACTAATAAATAAAACTTGTGTATTAAGTAATAGTAAATAATTTCTTCTATTCTAGTGTGTTTGGTGGTCAGTATTAATTACATTATTTTTTTTAAATAATTACGATCACTATTATTAAATAATTTGCCAATAATCAAGTTAAGTCTCTGACCGTCACCTCCTAATAGATATATATATATATATATATATATATATATATATATATATATATATATATATATATATATATATATATATATATATATATATATATATATATATATATATATATATATATATATATATATATTTTTTTTTTTTATTATCACACCGGCCGATTCCCACCAAGGCAGGGTGGCCCGAAAAAGAAAAACTTTCACCATCATTCACTCCATCACTGTCTTGCCAGAAGGGTGCTTTACACTACAGTTTTTAAACTGCAACATTAACACCCCTCCTTCAGAGTGCAGGCACTGTACTTCCCATCTCCAGGACTCAAGTCCGGCCTGCCGGTTTCCCTGAATCCCTTCATAAATCTTACTTTGCTCACACTCCAACAGCACGTCAAGTATTAAAAACCATTTGTCTCCTTTCACTCCTATCAAACACGCTCACGCATGCCTGCTGGAAGTCCAAGCCCCTCGCACACAAAACCTCCTTTACCCCCTCCCTCCAACCCTTCCTAGGCCGACCCCTACCCCGCCTTCCTTCCACTACAGACTGATACACTCTTGAAGTCATTCTGTTTCGCTCCATTCTCTCTACATGTCCGAACCACCTCAACAACCCTTCCTCAGCCCTCTGGACAACAGTTTTGGTAATCCCGCACCTCCTCCTAACTTTCAAACTACGAATTCTCTGCATTATATTCACACCACACATTGCCCACAGACATGACATCTCCACTGCCTCCAGCCTTCTCCTCGCTGCAACATTCATCACCCACGCTTCACACCCATATAAGAGCGTTGGTAAAACTATACTCTCATACATTCCCCTCTTTGCCTCCAAGGACAAAGTTCTTTGTCTCCACAGACTCCTAAGTGCACCACTCACTCTTTTTCCCTCATCAATTCTTTTTTCCCTCATCAATTCTATGATTCACCTCATCTTTCATAGACCCATCCGCTGACACGTCCACTCCCAAATATCTGAATTCGTTCACCTCCTCCATACTCTCTCCCTCCAATCTGATATTCAATCTTTCATCACCTAATCTTTTTGTTATCCTCATAACCTTACTCTTTCCTGTATTCACCTTTAATTTTCTTCTTTTGCACACCCTACCAAATTCATCCACCAATCTCTGCAACTTCTCTTCAGAATCTCCCAAGAGCACAGTGTCATCCGCAAAGAGCAGCTGTGACAACTCCCACTTTGTGTGTGATTCTTTATCTTTTAACTCCACTCCTCTTGCCAAGACACTCGCATTTACTTCTCTTACAACCCCATCTATAAATATATTAAACAACCACGGTGACATCACACATCCTTGTCTAAGGCCTACTTTTACTGGGAAAAAATTTCCCTCTTTCCTACATACTCTAACTTGAGCCTCACTATCCTCGTAAAAACTCTTCACTGCTTTCAGTAACCTACCTCCTACACCATACACTTGCAACATCTGCCACATTGCCCCCCTATCCACCCTGTCATACGCCTTTTCCAAATCCATAAATATATATATATCCATAATATATATATATATATATATATATATCCATATATATATATATATATATCCATATATATATATCCATATATATATCCATATATATATATATATATATATATATATATATATATATATATATATATATATATATATATATGTATATATATACCGAATAGGTAAAACTTGCGATTTTGACTTAAATAGCGGCGCTTGTCTTGCCGAATAAGGCAAGCGAAAATTTATGTATGCAATAATTTCGCAAAAATCATTCTAAACCTAACGAAAAAAAATATATTTCATTGTTTTTGTTTATTGTTAAATTATTGTAAAGTTATCTAAAATATATTTAGTTGGATTAAGCTAAATTAAATTGCGCTTGTTATAATAAGGTTAGGTAAGTTTTCTAAGGTTTTATTGGCACAAAATGATTAATTTTTACATTACCATAAATGAAAAAAATATATAACTTAAACGTATGAGAGAAAATTTTAGAAAGGACTTAATCTTAAATGAGTTCTTGCTGATTGACCAGTTTTACCTATTCGGCACAACATCGTGCGTGCGTGTGTGTGTGTGTGTGTGTGTGTGTGTGTGTGTGTGTGTGTGTGTGTGTGTGTGTGTGTGTGTGTGTGTGTGTGTGTGTGTATGTGTTTGTGTGTGTGTTTGTGTGTGTGTGTGTGTGTTTGTGTGTGTAAATTAATTGCTGCAATAACTCAGCTATAATTCATCAGGATACTAACGCAAATCACTATTGATGAGAAATAACGGTGACTGGTTTTATACCAACCTTCAATAAATTGAGAAGAATTAAGCTATACTGTGATGTTTATTTTAGCAGTGTTTGGCAAAGTTACTAAATAAATTTTTGCATCATCATACATTGGCAGACTCTGTGAATTCACGTGGTTTTTTCAGTCATTTCATATATGAAGTAAACTGTATATTTATCCCGAATATATTTCTCTCATTTATTACCCCATTTTTGGGGGTAGTATGGGGTAGTGAGGAGAGTTGTCTGTACAATTTCAGAAGTTCCTCGCCAGGGTCCAGTCTTGTCCGCTCCTTGAATTCCCCGTAATGGTTGTCATTTATTCCCTGTCTCAATTATGCCAGTAATTCGTTCTATGTCACAATAATATATGTCATTAATTCCATTTCAGAGTAATGTTTGTCATTTGTTCCGTGTCATAGTAATGTTTGTTAATAATTCCATATCTTTCTAATGTCTTTCATTCAGTTCATTTGTCATCAATGTATATCAAGTTTGTTACATGTAACATTTATGTTTTTTCAAGGCGAACTGCAGGCCCAAAAAACTGCAGGCCCAGAAAACTGCAGGCCCAGAAAACTACAGGCCTATTGACGTTAGTTAAGCAAATTACCCGTGTACCACTGGTAACTAAAATCACCCAACTTGAACTCATACTAAGACTTAACATTGTGATACATTCTGGTGTTGACCAAAATTGTATTTTACATAATTACACTGCAAAATTATTTGTCAGGTAACATTATCTTACATGACGATATATGATGAAGACTGACTTAAAGGCGTATTACCGAGAGAATTAAAGACAAACACATGGAACAGAATAAGCCATTATTATGATGTTTCTTAGAGTAAATTATCCCGACAGCAGTTTGTTTTACAAGTATCTTCGTTTTCATGGTCAAAGTGACCATGAAGTGACCATGTAATTAGTCCATCACTCTTGTTTGATGGACTGATTACATCGACTCTAGGCTGAGGGACTGAGTACCACAAACTCTTCTGATCATCACCAGTCTTCTTTGTACTTGACTAATGAAGTCACTATGTGGCGAAACGCTTCCACAATAAATATATCCAAATGGTGCACATGTGTCTACTATATCAAGCTGTTGGTTCTCTGAACCATTTACATACACGAAGTCATGCTATCCAGTGGATGTGAGAATGTCTCTACTGGTATGATGCATTGCAGGTGTGTCCCATCTTGCAGGTTACACTACACATGCTTGCTGAATAATTTCTGCAGGACAGCAGACTGCAAGTTGCTGGCCTTTGCAATTGACGATTGATGAGAATGATCACGATGGTGGTAGAAGCAGTGGGTAGTGGGGAAGTAGTAGCAGAAGTAGTTACAAGTGCTGGCAGAGACGCAGCTCCGACTGGTTTACCCAAAGCTGAAACGATGACCTCCCGCCCCCTCTCAGCTGGTTCCAAGGTAAGCAACCATATTGACTGGCGACCCCTGTTTTGTCGGTCGCTCTGGATAGGCCGGTACACTTAAACAAGGTTCTCATACAGGAGGCAGTTATAGCAGAAAATGCAATCTCCTGCTTGTACCATGGAAAGCAACGATAGGAAGCAGCGACCCCTCATGGTTTGTTAGGTAAGACACATATGCAACAGTTAGGTATCTTTATTATGAAACGTTTCGCCTACACAGTAGGCTTCTTCAGTCAAGTACAGAAAAGTTGATAGAAGCAGAAGATACTTGAAGACGATGTAATCAGTCCATCACCCTTAAAGTTTTGAGGTGGTCAGTCCCTCAGTCTGGAGAAGAGCATTGTTCCATAGTATGAAACAATATGGCTGGGTTGATGTCCCCTAAAGTACTGTAGAAGCAATATTTCCATTAATTTTGAATCTAATGGCAACAAACTGCAGATATGAATGCTTCGAGAAAGAAGTTTACAGGTTAATTGCAGCGAGACTTGCTAATTTTTCACTTTACATATATTAATAGTTTAAGTTAATACTTATTTCAGGAATTATTCGTGAATATGTACATTTGATATACAGCCTTGATGCTCTGCACTCGTGAAGCTAAAAACATAACATCCCAACAAACAGGGAGAGACAAGAAATGCAGGCAGACAGGAAGAGAAAGACTAAAAGACAAACAGAATTAAGTATCCAGACCACTTTGGTTTGTTATTTTAAAAGAATGTTGTTAGTTTATAATTTCAAAGTGTAATTTTTGAAGCGTTTACAAGTCCAAGACCAACTTTGTTGATGTTTGCTGACTTCCTATTTTTCCGGCAGATGCTGATTGCCTAGGCTACTTGGACGGTAGTCCAGTAGCGTTCTGAGACACTACTACTACTAGTATTACTCACACACTATATATATATATATATATATATATATATATATATATATATATATATATATATATATATATATATATATATATATATATATATATATATATATATATATATATATGTGTGTGTGTTTGTGTGTGTGTTGTGTGTGTGTGTTGTGTGTGTGTGTGTGTTTGTGTGTGTGTGTGTGTGTGTGTGTGTGTGTGTGTGTGTGTGTGTGTGTGTGTGTGTGTGTGTGTGTGTGTGTGTATGTGTGTGTGTGTGTAGAACAACCACTGCGAGAAAAATTTTGAAATTCCAAGCTCTTTCGTTATTTCTCACATTGTCAAGGAACTTTAAAAATAAAAGTTGTGTGGTAGCCTAGATGGAAAAAACTCTACAGTACTTGACAGCGGCTGAGTAGAACAAGTGAAGCCTGAGCTGTAAATAATTTCCTGCAAGGATTAGGTAACTGAGAATTTATGAGGAATCTCATCCGAAGACCACTAAGAGTGATCCTTCCCTCAAGAGAAAGTGAAAAATCCTGTAATTAAGAAAAGTAATTTGAGAAATCCTTAAGGATATATAAGAGAAACAGGTAGTGATATGCGGATTGAGAAAGAGGGGAGAGAAAATAGGCCAAGTAGAAAAAAAAACCGTCCCCAAGCCAAAATTTATACGAAATTCCAGAATCAGAAGGGACAAATCGCACAACACAACACGGCCATGTATTGTCACCCGCCACCAACCGTAGAAAACTACCTCACCCAGACCAATAACATCCCTATAACCCCTTCCCATCACCGCTAAACAATCTACTTACCACCCACACTTCCAACCACTTCCCAATGTACCTACTGCTCACCTTTCCTCTCTCCCCTCCTCCCTATCTCTCTCTCTCTCTCTCCCCTCCTCCCTCTCTCTCTCTCTCTCTCTCTCTCTCTCTCTCTCTCTCTCTCTCTCTCTCTCTCTCTCTCTCTCTCTCTCCCTCCCCAGTTCTCTGTTTCACTTTTATTGAATTTCAAATAATGTCTGTCCTCCCATTCCGCAATCAACGACACGGGTATGTTATATATATTTAAACGTGGAACATAAGAGTCACAGATGTTTTGCGTAGCATAAATATTTTCCCAACAGCTATAAAAAAAATTGTACGCAACTTATAAAAAACAATAATGGTAACAATATAATAATAATAATAATAAAAATAATAATAATAATAATAATAATAATAATAATAATAATAATAATAATAATAATAATAATAATAATAATAATAATAATTATTATTTTTTTTTTATTATCACACCGGCCGATTCCCACCAAGGCAGGGTGGCCCGAAAAAGAAAAACTTTCACCATCATTCACTCCATCACTGTCTTGCCAGAAGGGTGCTTTACACTACAGTTTTTAAACTGCAACATTAACACCCCTCCTTCAGAGTGCAGGCACTGTACTTCCCATCTCCAGGACTCAAGTCCGGCCTGCCGGTTTCCCTGAATCCCTTCATAAATGTTACTTTGCTCACACTCCAACAGCACGTCAAGTATTAAAAACCATTTGTCTCCATTCACTCCTATCAAACACGCTCACGCATGCCTGCTGGAAGTCCAAGCCCCTCGCACACAAAACCTCCTTTACCCCCTCCCTCCAACCCTTCCTAGGCCGACCCCTACCCCGCCTTCCTTCCACTACAGACTGATACACTCTTGAAGTCATTCTGTTTCGCTCCATTCTCTCTACATGTCCGAACCACCTCAACAACCCTTCCTCAGCCCTCTGGACAACAGTTTTGGTAATCCCGCACCTCCTCCTAACTACCAAACTACGAATTCTCTGCATTATATTCACACCACACATTGCCCTCAGACATGACATCTCCACTGCCTCCAGCCTTCTCCTCGCTGCAACATTCATCACCCACGCTTCACACCCATATAAGAGCGTTGGTAAAACTATACTCTCATACATTCCCCTCTTTGCCTCCAAGGACAAAGTTCTTTGTTTCCACAGACTCCTAAGTGCACCACTCACTCTTTTTCCCTCATCAATTCTATGATTCACCTCATCTAATAATAATAATAATAATAGGTAGATTGCAGTCAGTGAGCGGTCAGAGCTACAGCTACTATTCTTGTACCCGAATTCACGGAAAAAAAGGTACGAGACCTTCGAGGGCGGGGAAGGTGCCAGAGCTAGAGCTTGCTACCACCTGTAGCTCACTGCCATTCCCACGAGTTGCCCTGGGGCGGTGAAAATGGCAAACCAGAGGCCTAGCTTCTGCCTACCAGCCCGGTGAGGGCGGGGAATGGGGCTATGCCTGGGGACAGTTGGTCCTAGAAGATGAGAAGGAACTTGTACCTCCTCCCATGGCAGACATAAGTCTCAGATACTCCCCCGACAGTGAGCCAAGGCCGGGTCACCATCTGGAAAAGACCCGGACCGGGAGAGTACCGGTGAATCAAGAAGAAGAAGAGGAAGAAGAAGAAGAAGAAGAAGAAGAAGAAGAAGAAGAAGAAGAAGAAGAAGAAGAAGAAGAAGAAGAAAAAGAAGAAGAAGAAGAAGAAGTATAATTCAGACTGCATGTCAAAAGTCTCTAATATAAACAAATAACTAACTTTCTCTTCAACTCAGTTTAAGCAAAAATAAAAAAAAAAACAGTACTGGAAGCAGCGCTGAAGTTTTATCGTAATCAGTGAAGAGTGCTAACCCAATAGGGTATATATAGGTCACGGGAAATAAGAGTCATTGAGGTTCAAAGCACGGAAAGTAACAGGTTCACTTTTTTGGATAAATATCCCTCACCAACAAGAAGGGAATCCTAATCCATGGAAATCACAACCCCGATTTCTTTAACAAAAGTGGCGAATTCCACACTAACTCAGCCTAAACGCAAACCTTTCGTTAAATATGATACACGACTCTGAAAGTTTAAAGCCAGTCGGAAAAGGAAATCTCTATTTAATATCACATTAAAAAATAATGTGTTTTCAGTGTCTTATACTTCCCATTAATAATAAAACTCGTTTTATCAAAACAAAACGGCGTTTAGTTTTCGGTTGAGAAGTTTAATTCTCAAGTTTTGGCATAAGAAAACAAGCAATTTTTAAATAAGTTTTGTGTGTTCATATATACAAACACTGCCAGAATAAGAATACTGTAGTTTAGCAAACATCTCATAAATTTTCCATATCTCTTTATCAATATATTCAGAAGTGCAGACGCTCAACGCACACAAAAAAACCACTAACGGAAACACTGATTTACCTTCCTTAAGTGAACTGAATATTTATAGACATGTGAGCAAATATTTGTAGGCTCTGTGTAAACACCAAACTTAAACTTTTTCCTACGTTAGTGTATATAAGCACGCAGAAACGGCAGACACACACACATCCACCTTAGCTTCCTATGTAAACTTAATTGACTTGACGCATTGCTTCACCATGTGTAGAAAGTAATGTCGTTCAGAAAGGTGACAGAGGTACAACACATCAACTTACGAACTCACTAGGAATTTTATTTTTTGAATAAAGAATGTTCAGTGTTTACTGCCAATAAAAGTGGTAAGAACCCATAAACTAGCTCCGTAAAATTCTTTAGTAAAATACATATATATATATATATATATATATATATATATATATATATATATATATATATATATATATATATATATATATATATATAATGTCTTTAGTAAAATACACACACACACACACACACACACACACATATATATATATATATATATAAACAAACACAATGAAATATATATATATTTTGGCGAATATATATATATATATACTTAAGCCAAGATATATTCGGCATATATATATATATATATATATATATATATATATATATATATATATATATATATATATTTATTTATTTATTTATTTATTATCACACTGGCCGATTCCCACCAAGGCAGGGTGGCCCGAAAAAGAAAAATTTTCACCATCATTCACTCCATCACTGTCTTGCCAGAAGGGTGCTTTACACTACAGTTTTTAAACTGCAACATTAACACCCCTCCTTCAGAGTGCAGGCACTGTACTTCCCATCTCCAGGACTCAAGTCCGGCCTACCGGTTTCCCTGAACCCCTTCATAAATGTTACTTTGCTCACACTCCAACAGCACGTCAAGTATTAAAAACCATTTGTCTCCATTCACTCCTATCAAACACGCTCACGCATGCCTGCTGGAAGTCCAAGCCCCTCGCACACAAAACCTCCTTTACCCCCTCCCTCCAACCTTTCCTAGGCCGACCCCTACCCCGCCTTCCTTCCACTACAGACTGATACACTCTTGAAGTCACTCTGTTTCGCTCCATTCTCTCTACATGTCCGAACCACCTCAACAACCCTTCCTCAGCCCTCTGGACAACAGTTTTGGTAATCCCGCACCTCCTCCTAACTTCCAAACTACGAATTCTCTACATTATATTCACACCACACATTGCCCTCAGACATGACATCTCCACTGCCTCCAGCCTTCTCCACGTTGCAACATTCATCACCCATGCTTCACACCCATATAAGAGCGTTGGTGAAACTATACTCTCATACATTCCCCTCTTTGCCTCCAAGGACAAAGTTCTTTGTCTCCACAGACTCCTAAGTGCACCACTCACCCTTTTCCCCTCATCAATTCTATGATTCATCTCATCTTTCATAGACCCATCCGCTGACACGTCCACTCCCAAATATCTGAATACATTCACCTCCTCCATACTCTCTCCCTCCAATCTGATATCCAATCTTTCATCACCTAATCTTTTGTTATCCTCATAACCTTACTCTTTCCTGTATTCACTTTTAATTTTCTTCTTTTGCACACCCTACCAAATTCATCCACCAATCTCTGCAACTTTTCTTCAGAATCTCCCAAGAGCACAGTGTCATCAGCAAAGAGCAACTGTGACAACTCCCACTTTATGTGTGATTCTTTATCTTTTAACTCCACGCCTCTTGCCAAGACCCTCGCATTTACTTCTCTTACAACCCCATCTATAAATATATTAAACAACCACGGTGACATCACACATCCTTGTCTAAGGCCTACTTTTACTGGGAAATAATTTCCCTCTTTCCTACATACTCTAACTTGAGCCTCACTATCCTCGTAAAAACTCTTCACTGCTTTCAGTAACCTACCTCCTAACGCAACTAAATATATTTTAGATTTGTTTACAATAATTTAATACTAAACAAACACAGTGAAATATATTTTTTTTCGTTAGGTTCAGAATGATTTCGGCGAAATTATTGTATACACAATTTTCGATTGTCCTATCTGGCAAGATGAACGTTGCTATTTAAGCCAAGATCGCAAGTTCTGCCTAGCAACGCTCATCTTGCCATATAAGACATGCGAAAATTTGTGTATGCAATAATTTCGCCAAAATCATTCTGAACTTAACGAAAAAAATATATTTCACTGTGTTTCTTTAGTATTAAATTATTGTAAACAAATCTAAATTATATTTAGTTGGGTTAGGTTAAAATAAATTGTTCTTGTTATAATAAGGTTAGGTAAGTTTTCTAAGATTTTTTTGGAGCAAAATTAAAAAAAAAATTTCTTTAACATTAATGAAAAAAATATATCTTTAAACGTATAAGAGAAAATTTTAGAAAGGACTTAATTTTAAATGAGTTCTTGCTAATTGACCAGTTTTACATATTCGGCACGACATATATATATATATATATATATATATATATATATATATATATATATATATATATATATATATATATATATATATATATATATATATATATATATATATATATATATATATATATATATATATGTATATATATATATATATATATATATATATATATATATATATATATATATATATATATATATATATATATATATATATATATATATATATATATATATATATATATATATATATATATATATTTTAAAGGTACCACCTCTAGAACTGTTATAGGGACCCTCATCCTCAGAGAAAAGAATAAACTTGCTTCAGGGAAAACTCAAGGTTCTCCCTGAAGCTGCCGAATAGGCAGAACTTGCGATCTTGGCTTAAATAGCGACGCTCATCTTGCCATATAGGACAAGTGAAAATTCGTGTATGCAATAATTTCGCCAAAATCATTCTGAACCTAACGTAAAAAATATATTTCACTGTGTTTGTTTAGTATTAAATTATTGTAAACAAATCTAAAATATATTTAGTTGCGTTAGGCTAAAATAAATTGCGCTTGTTATAATAAGGTTAGGTAAGTTTTCTAAGTTGCTTTTGGTGCAAAATTATAAATTTTTACATCAACATTAATGAAAAAAATATATCTTTAAACGTATAAGAGAAAAATTTAGAAAGGACTTAATTTAAAATGAGTTCTTGCTAACTGATACACACACACACACACACACACACACACACACACACACACACACACACACACACACACACACACACACACATGGATGAGATTTTCGCCTTATAATCGGTGATACACACGTAACAACATGTACCGTATATGCCACCTTTATATCAACAATGTATCTCTTAAATCTTCTGTGCCATATTATGTAATAAAATATTCCTATTGGTAAAAAAAAAATAGTTTAAAAGATGGGGTGGTAGGGGAAGTGGAATATTCAAATGGCTTCAGGAAGAAATCCAAATATTCTTCCTTGAAGCCTTTTTATCCACTTCTCCGAGGCTATGGGTCCCACACACACACACACATGAGGTGGATATATATATATATATATATATATATATATATATATATATATATATATATATATATATATATATATATATATATATATATATATATATATATATATACACACACATGTATATATATATATATATATATATATATATATATATATATATATATATATATATAAATATATATATATATATATATATATATATATATATATAAATATATATATATATATATATATATATATATATATCGTGCCTAGTACGTAAAAATGTATATATCACTTACCTTCTTATCGTGTAGAGGCCGAAAAAATTATGTTGAATGATTTCAACATTTTTCCCAAGTTTCTGTTTTACCTCTGCTCACCCTTTCCTCCCTTCTATTCTATCCTTCAATATCTTTCGTTTTTCTTTCTCTTTTCTCCTTCTCACCCTTCTTCTTCCCCTGTCTCTTCTCCACACTCCTCCATTCCTCATCTTCTCCCTCCCTCCTGTCCCAGACTAGTCAGAGACACTATAGTGTACACGACAATCTAATTAACGCATCTCCCTCGGAAAATTAGCTCCCTTCTCAATACTCTACACCTCGTTTTCCTTCTCTCTGGTTCTTCCCACACTCCTTTCCCTCCCTCCCTCTCCCCGGTTCTTCTCATTCTTCACTGGAGGGTCCCGGTTGGTCGGTCGTTCTCTCGCTTTCTTTTCTTGGTTTTTTCTCTCAATGGTTTTGCACTTCTCTTTCTCTCTTAGGTTATTCTCTCTCTCTACTGTTCTTTCCCCTCGTTTTCATCTACGAATCATTGCTCTTCTATTTCCCTTTTCATTTTTTATTTCCCATTTCGACGGTTCCTCGTCATTCTCCAATCCCTTTTCCCAGTATCTCTCGCCGTTCAGCAGAACATTTTATTACACAAAAATTTATATCTTCATTTGTTTACATTTCCTAACACTCTTATGGGCACCATCTGGTAGGTTGATGAGCACCCATGTTTGTTTTGATTATATACTCGTACCAAACAAAACTGACATGTGGTGCGTCTGTGCCTCTGTGTTGCTGCTCATGTTTGTTGTTGCTGCTGCTACATTCCTGCTGCTGCTACATTCCTGCTGCTGCTACATTCCTGCTGCTGCTACATTCCTGCTGCTGCTACATTCCTGCTGCTGCTGCATTCCTGCTGCTTCTACATTCCTGCTGTAGCTACATTCCTGCTGTAGCTACATTCCTGCTGCTGCTACATTCCTGCTGCTGCTACATTCCTGCTCTTGCTATATTCCTGCTGTAGCTACATTCCTGCTGCTCCTACATTCCTGCTGCTGCTACATTCCTGCTGCTGCTACATTCCTGCTGCTGCTACATTCCTGCTGATGCTACATTCCTGCTGCTGCTACATTCCTGCTGCTGCTACATTCCTGCTGCTGCTACATTCCTGCTGCTGCTACATTCCTGCTGTAGCTACATTCCTGCTGCTGCTACATTCCTGCTGTAGCTACATTCCTGCTGTAGCTACATTCCTGCTGTAGCTACATTCCTGCTGCTGCTACATTCCTGCTGTAGCTACATTCCTGCTGCTGCTACATTCCTGCTGCTGCTACATTCCTGCTGCTGCTACATTCCTGCTGTAGCTACATTCCTGCTGTAGATACATTCCTGCTGCTGCTACATTCCTGCTGCTGCTACATTCCTGCTTTAGCTACATTCCTGCTGTAGATACATTCCTGCTGCTGCTACATTCCTGCTGCTGCTACATTCCTGCTGCTGCTACATTCCTGCTGCTGCTACATTGCTGTTGCTACATTCCTGCTGCTGCTACATTCCTGCTGCTGCTACATTCCTGCTTTAGCTACATTCCTGCTGTAGATACATTCCTGCTGCTGCTACATTCCTGCTGCTGCTACATTCCTGCTGCTGCTACATTCCTGCTGTAGCTAAATTCCTGCTGTAGCTACATTCCTGCTGCTGCTACATTCCTGCTGCTGCTACATTCCTGCTGTAGCTACATTCCTGCTGCTGCTACATTCCTGCTGCTGCTACATTCCTGCTGCTGCTACATTCCTACTGTAGCTACATTCCTGCTGCTGCTACATTCCTGCTCTTGCTATATTCCTGCTGCAGCTACATTCCTGCTGCTGCTACATTCCTGCTGCTGCTAC
The DNA here is from genome assembly GCF_038502225.1 of Cherax quadricarinatus. NCBI lineage: Eukaryota > Metazoa > Arthropoda > Malacostraca > Decapoda > Parastacidae > Cherax > Cherax quadricarinatus. The sequence goes on from NC_091315.1 coordinate 31,653,468, forward strand.
ATTCCTGCTCTTGCTATATTCCTGCTGTAGCTACATTCCTGCTGCTGCTACATTCCTGCTGCTGCTACATTCCTGCTGCTGCTACATTCCTGCTGTAGCTACATTCCTGCTGCTGCTACATTCCTGCTGCTGCTACATTCCTGCTGCTGCTACATTCCTGCTGCTGCTACATTCCTGCTGCTGCTACATTCCTGCTGCTGCTACATTCCTGCTGCTGCTACATTCCTGCTGTAGCTACATTCCTGCTGCTGCTACATTCCTGCTGTAGCTACATTCCTGCTGTAGCTACATTCCTGCTGTAGCTACATTCCTGCTGCTGCTACATTCCTGCTGTAGCTACATTCCTGCTGCTGCTACATTCCTGCTGCTGCTACATTCCTGCTGCTGCTACATTCCTGCTGTAGCTACATTCCTGCTGTAGATACATTCCTGCTGCTGCTACATTCCTGCTGCTGCTACATTCCTGCTGTAGCTAAATTCCTGCTGTAGCTACATTCCTGTTGCTGCTACATTCCTGCTGCTGCTACATTCCTGCTGTAGCTACATTCCTGCTGCTGCTACATTCCTGCTGCTGCTACATTCCTGCTGTAGCTACATTCCTGCTGTAGCTACATTTCTGCTGTAGCTACATTCCTGCTGTAGCTACATTCCTGCTGTAGCTACATTCCTGCTGCTGCCACATTCCTGCTGCTGCTACATTCCTGCTGCTACTGCATTCCTGCTGATATTACAGCTCTGTTTCTGCTGTAATTTTCCTGCTGTTGCATTTTTGCTGCATCAGTTGACTTCCCGCTCCTGCTGTCGCCTCTTGCTACTGCTACTGCTACTACTATTCCAACCCTGCTGTTGTTGCTGGCGCTCTTCTGCTGCCCTCATGTTGCTGCTGCTGCTGCTGCTGCTGGTTCTCTAATGCTTCCTGCTACAGCTGCTGCTTAAAGAGCGTTAAGAACTAGGTTTACATATGCTGAAAGAAATTAATTGCATTTACAATAAGACGCAGGACTGTAAGAGATTCCATCTTATACCACCACCTGATAAGTCATGTTAGAGGGATATACTGTGTATTGATGCAGTGTAGGGGTTGATTCATAGCTCTTGTGTGTTTGTGTTTTATTCATTGAGTTGTGTTTACGGGGGTCGTGTCTCCGCTATCAGCCCCCTCTTAAACCACAATCGCCGGCATAATTGGTTGAGGGCATCGTTACATATAATCTTGAAACAGTGTATTGAGTTTGCTTCTACCACTTCGACATAGAGTTGATTTACCCCCCTGAAACTGTGTCTTTAGTTTCTTTCTATAGTTCTGTGCCTCTCACTTCAAAAAGTCAATCACTATCTGCTCTGTCAAAGCCTATGTATGAGCAGATCGTATGTCGTAATCATGTCTCCTCTGATCCTTATTCTAAAAGTCGTCAGGTTCAGTTCCTTTAGCCTCTCTTCCCTAATCAATTCCCCGAGGTCTTGTTGCAAACCTTACGGCCTTTTCTTCTTTCGTACATGATTTATCAGGTGAGGACTCCATACTGGTTCTACGTACTCTGTGATAGATCTGACATATGTTGTGTAGGGAGCCGTAAAACATGTCTTTTATTGACTCTTCTGAAGCGTTCTGAGATTATCTATCCTGGCGATAGGTTTGGAGTGATGTCAAATACAAAATCTTTCTCAAATGATATCTGTAGGATGTCCCATTCTTAAACTCACATTTGGCTTTTCTTATCCTTGAATATATATAATCAGATTTTCTGCTTGCCTCCCTATCCATCACTTCTTAATCTGACGCTTTCCAGATTCACTTCCTCCTTGTTGGGCGGCCCTGTTGATGAATAGGTCGTTACCTGGCTGACACTAATTAATCACCTCGTCAATCAAATCCACGCTAAGTTCCAGCCATCCCATACCTAGCTTAACCGTGGACACCTTTTTATGATCGGGTTATTATTTACCACTAGTAGACTGCTGGAGATAGAAGAGTTTGGTCTGTAAAGAACTCCAGTACTACTGCCCTAACTCAGTGTAAAACGGCCAAAAATAACGGTGTAATACATACTTGCGTTAATCCTGACACAAAAGTCTCTTACCTGGAGAGATTTAAGAGACGGATGGAGAAATTTCTCATCTCAGTACCTTCCAGGAGATTCCTAAATATAACCGACCAGTTGAGTTACTGATATACACTACAGTAGAATACAGAGCTTTGGGTCCCATAATTAATGCCGGAATTATTCCCGGGTGTTATCTTTATTTAGGGGTTACCTGGTGATTGCCATCAATTAATCACATGTCACTCAAGCCCACCAGACACTCCAGTTATCCAAAGTTTCTAAAGAGGTGGGCTGCCCTCCCCCTCACAAGAGGGGCTGGGGTTGATAAACACACTAAGTACTCATCTTCTGTGGTGTCCTAGTTGACACCTAGTTCCTGGGCCCAGATCTAGGCGTTGGTATCTAGTACACTGATGGAGTGACGACTGTCCTCGTGCTGACCACGTGGCGACACCATGATTATCTGACCCCTTTAATAAACGAGGTACTACAGCCTATGCTAAGGAGCCCACCTACCCTGAACAGGTATTGCAATTGACACTGAACAAGCTACAAGGCCGCCGATAGTCGTCCTGGGTTGGGGTCGTCGGTGTGCTTGACAACATGAGATCATGTCTCCTGCACCCTTCTGTGAACCGATGTAATTAAGGATCTACAATCACTGGACTGAATCTTATGGACTCTGAACTACCACCTTTAATTATGTAGTGATTGCAGTATTATGGCACGCCTGACACCGGGCATGTCTCGGACACATTACATAATACCCTCTCCCTTCAAAACTGAGGCTTCCTGCCCACTTCAAATTGAATCCCCACTAGGTGGGAATTAGTCTGTTGCATACAGTGAAGGAAATGGGACTGGGTTTACTGGATACCTAGATGCCTTTCTCGGATCGCACAGCAACCGAAATATACAGCCGTATCCAGGCACCCACTCGATGCATGAAGAATGTATGTGAGTTTCCACATACCCAAAAAGACATGATGGCTATTCTGTGGATTTCCCCAGGCACTTTAGTGCTCTTAAGGGTCTCTAAATACCGTGCTGTCCCTTTGACCGGTCGCCACCGCACCCAAAGTATAAACACCAGTCTTATAAATGACAAACAACTTCACTGTGAAAATATACGTACACCTAGGTAACCTACAGCACTCACCACGTGTCCATTCTCCCACACAAAGACATAAACAGTCACGGTGACAGACTTCATCCCTGCAGGGTGTGTGTGTGTGTATATATACACTGAAAGTTTACTTTCATCCCTATTTTAAGGATTAATATTTCCTTGATTGATTTTATACAGGTTACAGGGCCTCAGTGTACGCAGTAAGGCTAAATGATTACTTCGATTTATACCAAGAAGTATAAGTAGCAGGAGTCCGAAGGATACTTGACAGCTTTCTACATAATTAGTAAGGCCTCAATTGAAAATAACGAAAAAGCATCCATCTAGAGTTCAACCTTTTGACAGACGGATCATGCTTATCAGACAGCCTGAGGTACATCTCAACATTATGTTAATATTAAAGATTTTCACTGAAAGTCTCACGTACCATTGCAACGATTAATCGTGAATCACATTAAGAGAAAAATCTGCGTTGTATTTGGTGCAGTAAAATCTCCCTCACCACGATCATATCATCAGCCTGAAGGCGAGTCACTGTCTATGACTTCATATCACAGACTTCATAAATCATTATGTAAAAATGAGCCTGAGCCTGATAAAACTAACTTTGCGAGAAAATTACTAACGGTCAGCGCAAGTGACAGGAATCTATCCTGTTCTGGATGTTCCAATGAGTTTTGAAAGCTTGTATGAATTGTGTAAATGTCTCTCCGTACCTAACCTTTCCAGACATAGTATTGTTCTGTATATTGTTAGGAAGCGTTGTACTATTATGATTTATACAATGCTTAGCGAATAAAAGGTAATCAGAATTGATTCTTGGAAGGACAGGATAGCTTCATTTTCTTGGATCAAGAGCCCTTCGCTGAAGAATCTCCAGGCAGCATAGGAGATCACAAGCCAATCTACTGGATTTAAAACCTTAATTGATTTATGAACTTGTCTGTACTATAGACCACTATATCCTGGTGTCCTTTTTGACTCATTTTCGCCATTAGAAAAAATATTAAGAATTTCAAAAAAGTTCCTAATAATGTTTAAAGAAACCTTTCAACTTCTCACTAAGTATTTCTGCCGCCTTCAAACCCCCAACAGGTGATGTTTGGCATTACAATTCTCCACAAAGAGTGTGGATCCTGTGGCTAAATGAGTAACGAACGCTTCGTCACGTGGCATATACATAGAAAACACAGATCTCAAGAAAACATCAAAGGCCACAGCCACAAAAGGTGTTTGTACGCCGCAAGGCAAACACCGATATTTTAATCTTAAAGCCAAAATAACCCCATCACCATCAGCGTTTTATCTCCCTGAATTTGCTTTCTTTTAATGCAACCAGTTTTATATCTTGTTTTATTTGAGTCCTTTCCTCATTATTGTTGGCATAACGCTATTCCAGTCCATCTTGTAATAGTCAAATAGTCTCTGTATACAGGACAATATCATTCTGTAGTCACTCTCATCTCAGGACACGACACTACTAATTCTCTCTTTCTAAGAACGAGAGAATCAGAGCTCACATTATTCAGAATTCAATGTAAGAGTGTAGTCATTACTACGGTAGGTTGTAGATGAATGGTTCAGAGAACCGACACGTTGATAAATTAGACACATGTGAAATTCTTGGGTATCTTTAGTGAGGAAACGTTTCGAGGTAATCAGTTCCTCAACCTTGAGTCGATGTGGTCAGTCCATCAATCTTGAATAGAATTGACTCAATGTTGAGGGACTGTTTACCTCATTCTCCTCCTGTTCTTCAAGTTTCTCCTTTGTATGGACTGATGAAGCCACTGTGTGGCGAAACGTTTCCTCAATAAATATACCCAAGAGTTGCACATGTGTCTAATTTATCACTACGGTAGGCTGCTTAATCCGGGATGGCAATTCTGCTAATGTTACTAATGGATGGTAATCTTGCTAGAGTTACGACAACATGGTAACCCTGCCAGTGTTACGACAGTATGGTAACCCTGCCAGTGTTACGGCACCATAGTAACCCTGCCAGAGCTACAACAGGATAGAAAATCTTTCAGTGTTACAAGATGCAAACCTCGTCAGAGTTATACAGGACGGTAAACCTACCAGTGTTACGACAGGATGTAAACCTACCAGCGTTACGACAGGATGTAAACCTACCAGGGTTACGACAAGATGTAAGCCTACCAGCGTTACGACAGGATGTATACCCTTCCAATGTTAGGACAAAGGTAACCCCTGCCAGTGTTACGATAGAGGTAACTAACCTCTGCCAGTGTTGCAACAGTAGGTAAGGTTATCATTCTCTTGTAACGCCTGCAGCGTTACAAGAGAATGATAACCTTACCAGTGATACAAGAGAATGATAGAATAACCCTGCCAGTGCTACTAAAAGATAGTAGCCCTGTCAGTGTTACGACAAGATGATAACCCTACCAGTATTATGACAACATGGTAACCTTACCAGTGTTATTACAGGATAGCCCAGCCAGTGTTACTACAGGATGGTAACCGTGCCAGTGTTATTGCAGGATAACCCAACCAGTGTTACTGCAGGATAACTCAGCCAATGTTACTCTAGGATAACCCAACCAGTAACCAGTGTTACTGCAGGATAACCCAGCCAGTGTTACTGCAGGATTACCCAGCCAGTTTTACTGCAGGATATACCAGTCAGTGTTATTGACAAACCTTACCTTACCTAACCTAACCGAGTAGGAACAATAACAAGACAGAGGATGCCGCCCAGCTCTACTTTACACTGGAAAAAGACAGGATTGGGCGGCGGGAGGCGAAAGCGGCAGGGATGGCCTTGGGGAGGGACACAGGCGATCCTTGAGGCTGGCATTACAACAGACCTGCCCTGGGAGGGTGGACACTAACCACAATACTGACCTGGTTTATTTTACTAGGCAGCAGTAAGAGTTTAATGGAGCAGACAATGCGGCGGAGGGCATCCTAACCCATACCATCCAAAAATGCCGACATTGACTAACCCTAAGCCTACACATCAATTAGTCCTGATTTCTTGACAGGTACTCCGACAGGCGTGGTAGGATCAGCAAATTTCTAGATGCTGACATAGGGCGCTCATAATTGCCTTCTCTCCACTGATTGACTTCCTTTAACTTCATCATGTAACCCATCCTAGCAAATTCTTTATGGTTTTCACATATATGGTTAATAAAATACATTCTTATTAACGTTATTTTTATTACGCTCTATCAATAAAATTTAACTAGTTACAATATGCCACATGAAATATAGGATAAAGGCTCTAAAAGGTCCTGACACTCCAACAGAAAACGGAGACCCACTGTACATATTACAAATATCTAAGTCAGATATTCACTGTTTAAACCTCGTTAAACAATTACCCATCTGACTGCCTTTGCAAAAGTGAAATACAGTGTTATTAAGAGAATGACTACATCATAAGAGTCCAGCACCAGATTGTGAGTCTATTTTCCAAGATATTCCACCTCCTTTCGCAGTGCTTTCCAGAGTCTGAACTTATTCCGAACAAGCTACTACAGCAGTGTCTTATCACTGTAAAGCTCTGCATTACCTGTCTGACCTTTTTTCCTCTCACCCACGCTATTAGGCGAAAACAAGGACCCTAATGGAAATAAGTCACTTCGTCTGACTTTTTTGCTGCTATGCATGATAATCTATGTAACTGTATTCGTGTATACCTGAATAAACTTATTAACGGCGTCAACCGGGTTTTGTGCTCTAATTTTATTCACCTAAATGAAAATCCTGCTACAAAATACATAGATGCTTAAATTTTTTGTCATCTTCCGTAATCTGTATAATATGAGATTCCTTTTGGTATTCCGGACGCTGTCATAAACGTTCATCTCTGCATTACAGTTTAAACAGCACACAGTTACTTCCGTATATCGATCCCGCATGTGAAGCTTTCAACACTTATTGCAAGACATCACACTGTTATAAACATTTTGTGACCAGGTTTGTTGCAGTTCAGAGAGCAAAGTGCACACTCGTGCGGTGCTGAGTTTTAAATATTTAGTGGAAGTGAGACTAGAGAATAGAATGAAAGGAAAGTATGAAGCCAGACGTGCTAAAGAAGAAACTCTATTCGAATATGAGAATTTTTCTTTGGTGCACAAAAGGAAAGAAAGGTTGATGGCATATCAATGCTCTCACTGAAAAATTATTAATACTTACGTAAAAAGTAATAAGTCTGCAGTGAAGCCAAAGCAAAGAAAAAATAAAGGGCATGGAAGAAGTACCTACCGACCTTTGACTGCTCAGGGTTTGGAAAAGATTCTCCATTTAGTTTTTTTAAGTCCGTTAAACCTTCCCTTCATTTAGAAAGTTAGCCAGAGTTCCGTCTCCAAGAAAGACCCGACGACACTATTAGGATTTTCTCTCAGTGAAGAGAGAGAGAGAGAGAGAGAGAGAGAGAGAGAGAGAGAGAGAGAGTTTTGTGAGTGCAGGCGTGTTTGTGCACTCACCTGTTTGTACTCACCTTTCTATGGTTGCAGGAGTCGACTCGCAGTTCTTGGACCCACCTCTTCGCTTGTCGCTACAGCGACCAGCGTGTGTGTATATATACGTACTCAGAGGATTGAAATGACCGAGTGTTATTTCTTGGTTGAAGTCTTAGCGTCTGATCCTCTGCACATGTGGATGTCCGGGGCAACGAGCAGACAGATATTTGAGCGGTCAGATGTTCATGAACTTATTTTATATAGGGGTATTTCATCATCAGACTATTTTGCATTAACTTCTATAGACAACTTCGCAACTGTTGACAACAACGATAGTCTGAGTTGGTCAATAATAAATTTCATCTGTCGAACCTTGTTTGGGTTTGTGGTCTTATCATCGTTGTCGGGTTTGAGAGAGTACATTCTCCCGATAGCGTATCGGACACATACGTCTCACTCACGGTATCTCACTCACAGTATCTCACCGTATCTCACTCACGGTATCTCACTCACGGTATCTCACTCACGGGTGTGAGATACCGAGCGCTCAGCACTGCTCTGTGAGAACTGTCAAGTTCAGTTGTCAGTTCACCATCTTTTAATAGACCGTTCTGTCTATCAGCAGGAACGTAGAATCTACTTCCGACGTCGTCAACGCCCTAACGCACTTTATCTGACCTCCTCGCTGAGAGCCCCACCTTGGATACAGACTCCCTCTTTGACTTCCTGTCAGCACCTGCTCTATATCACCAACTTTGATTATATTTTCCCTTTAGCGCTCCTCACTACCCTTGCTAACTCTGCCTTTTACATTCTCTTAACTTTCACTGGTTTCTGATCTTAGCATATTTCTCCTTTAGAAATACCTGCAAATGTCGGGTGGCCCTTGTGGGTTTAGCGCTTACTTTGGATTATAATACTAATCAGTTCTTGACTTTATAAATAATCTCAAAGAACCCGTCATGTTTTCACTTGAATCTGTTTACTGAGTTACCCTCCGATTCTTAGTCTAGTTTATTCCATTTACGTCTCAGAAACCCTCGCTCAGTGTCCCTCATTTCATATAGGCTGTTCTCAGCCGGACTGGCAGATCCTCTAAGTATTTTGTATGTTGAAGTCATGTCTCTCCTGGCCCTTCCCATTTCTAAGATCGTTGTTTAATTTCATTAGTCACTCTTTAAAGTTCGGTCCCCTTGTCTTTGGAACTATTTTTGTTGCAAATCTCTGGATTTTCTCTAGTTTTGAAACATGTTTGACCAGGTGTGGGCTTCATGATGGTAACTCTGTTTATTATTTGTCTGTCTTCTCTTCTCTTTTCTGTAGTCTCACTTCGACCAGTTATTTTAAGCATAACACTGTGTGCTCACTGGCTCTTAATGCTACTCCATAATCTTTTATTATCCTGATAGATTCACTTCAAGAAAAAATTGAGTCTAGTAATGCTCATCCATCTGCTGTTCGTATTCTAATGGTTAATTTGGTATGATGGGCCATGAAATTTTCCATTACTGCCATCATCAATCTTGCTCTCTATGTTTCTAATCTTCCATAGCAATCCCAGTAATCCCAGCTATTCCATATGATTGAAATCTCCATGACCAGCAATTTTACATCAATCTTTCTCTCTCTCTCTCCAGCTTTCTCCTTAATTTGAACTGTGGTTTTGTTGTTGTTCTCATTCTCTTACCTCAGTCTCCTGTTGTTCAATGGGGGCGGAGGTTCCTGATTATTATTTCTCCTGATATATAGTCACTGAACTCGCTAGTGTTGAGATTCATTCCCTCCTTAAATCTCCACTGATTCCCTACCATTAGCGTCACACCTGCTCCACAGTTTTCTTCATCTCCTCACAATGACGTACATTCTGGAAAAAATGCATTGGTTATTATTCTATGAAATTTTGTTGGTATGAAAGATTTATTTTTTGGATGAACGTATATTACCCTGTCCTTTAACTCATCTTTTTTTTTGTGATTCATTGTGATTCTGATCTTTCTATCATTTTTTTTTTACTGCGACTTCTGAGGGACCTGGACAGATATCTAAAGTCAGCACTTGATCAGCCGGGCTGTGGTTCGTGCGTTGGACTACGTGCGGCCAGCAGTAACAGCCTTTGACTCGTTGAACACCCTCCAGGTAGACTCCAGGTAGCATGGGAGGGGCACGTACTGAAGAAAGTATTGCAAGTGGCATAGTTAGATCTGGTAACGAGGAGAAAGAAGGGAATGGGGACGAAGTAGTAGTAGTCGTAGTAGTAGTAGTAGTAGTAGTAGTAGTAGTAGTAGTAGTAGTAGTAGTAGTAGTAGTAGTAGTAGTAGTAGTAGTAGTAGTAGTAGTAGTAGTAGCAGTAGTAGTAGTAGTAGTAGTAGTAGTAGTAGTAGTAGTAGTAGTAGTAGCATTAGTAGTAGTAGTAGTAATAAAAAGAAGAGTGAAGGAGAGGAAGAGGTAGATTGTGCATAGGATGGAAATGGAGATGAGTTGGGGTAGGAGAATGAAGAAATGTAAGTTTAAAGAAAGAGGGCAAAATGGATAGGATAGAAGCAGGGAAAGCAGAGGTGCATGTGCTAAGATGAGGAGGAAGACCTGGGTGACGAGGTGAGGGTAGAGGGAGAGGAGGTGAGAGGTTGAGACAGGTTGGAAGAGTGACTGGAATGATGCTAGAGGAGAGGTGGGATTGAGAGAAAGGAGGTAGTAAGGTGTTGCTAAGCTGTTACTCCTTGTTGATTGTTAGTGCAGGACATAATATAAAGACTGTAGAAATATATACCGCAGACAATGGAAGGTGAGGTAATCTCAGGCTAAGAGAGACAGACTGGAAGATTAACGCTTATATACTAGAGTTATCATCTTGCCGGTTATTGAATATCACTGATATACAACTTGTCAGATACAGCAACAATCATGGAATCTTGACACAGATGACATCACCACAACCTTCTTGCTAACTCCTGACCTAACTCTTGGGCATGACCTCCTGCCACTGGGGTGTCCTGCCTACCAGTGACAATGCTTTCGTCTACTGAACGTCCTCTGGCTCCAGTATATAACCACCAATGTTCCTTCCTGTGCTTCAGACTCAAGACTACGGTGCTCATCACCTGCTCCTAGACTCAGCGAATGATTACCTCATTTTCCACTGCCTTAACTCTTTAAATAATAACTTTACCATAAACTTTGCCCTTTGTACTTAAAGGTTTATTCCCTATAATTCTTAAGCTCTCTTTTATCCCCGTTTTCCCTATACAAAGGAATTAGGCACTCTGCTAATCCCTAGGTAGCTTCCCTTTTACGCAATATAAGGAACAAATGAACCATCCATTCCAAAACTATATACCTACCTGCTTTTAACATTTCTGCTTTGATCTCATCTGTCTCAGCTGTTTTAGCAACTTTCATCCTACTCATTGCCTCGAGCACCTCCATCACCACAAACATCTGCCTTTCTCATCTCTACCATGTATAATATATATATATATATATATATATATATATATATATATATATATATATATATATATATATATATATATATATATATATATATATGCAATAAGTTCAGAGTAAACAGGACATATCGGAATATGCAAAATAACCACTGTGAAAAAAATTGCGTAATTCCAAGCGCTTTCTCACATTATCAGTTCCATGATAATGTGAGAAATCACGAATGCGCTTAGAATTTCACTATTTTTTTCAGTCAGTTGAATAGATCAGTCACTTGAATAGCGCTTCCAGCACCTGAATGATGTGTGTGGGTGGCATTATTGTTTTGCACAAAACCAAAGTACCCATGGATCCCCCACCCAGCCATCCTTCGTAGAACGTCAGAAGGAAGCTAATTTATAACTAAAACAACATCTTCCAGCAGCTTCACAAAGAGATTCCTTTCACTCCCGTTAAAGAAATACTGATCCAAGAACTTGGAGCTACCCTCCCCTTCCTTGGATCGAACCTAAGTACCATAATAATGCTGAAACAACGATCCTTGCACGTGAGTTCCAAAGAAGATATCAACGTTAATTAAGGGTCGTGTCATACAAGCTTCAGTGAGGCGGCTACTGAACCATGAACAACAAGTTTTTACTCACCTTTAAATAAAGTATGTGACCAAAAAAACTAAAAAGATTATGTTAGGACCTGACTTAAGATGAGACGAGGAACAATAAGAGCGTTACCTTGAAAAATACAAGCAAGGATCTTTTAAGCTAACTCTTACAAAATCCGTAGATGTAGGAAGAAATGTAGCAGTAACAGCAGTAGTAATATAGCAACGGCACCAACAGCAGCTATAACAGACGAAGCAGCATTAATGGTAGTAATAATAGGAATAGTAGAAATAGTAAATTGAGTCACCAGGGGGACATTTGAGAATATTTTGGAAACGTTTTGCCAGCCAGTGGCTACTTCAGTCCATAACAGAGAGGAATGATGAAAGATGAGGAGGAGTTGGAGGTAATCTGTCCCACAGCCTGGAATCGATGTATTGAATCTATCAGTCTTGATAAAGGTACAACGTATTCCTGTAGAAGGGATTTATATACTACTGAAACCACATCTGACCTTTGTATATAACCCCCTCCGACTGAACATATCGACTCCAGGCTGAGGGACTGATAACCTCAAACCACTCCTCATTTTCCACTGTTCCCCTCTGTTTTGGACTGAAGAAGCCATTGGCTGGTGAAACGCGTCAAAAATAATATTTCCAGTTGTTGTCTTAGTGACTCAATTTTCAACTTTTTTTTTCTAAACCGTTTATAGCAAAAGTATTATTATTATTATTATTATTATTATTATTATTATTATTATTATTATTATTATTATTATTATTATTATTATTAGCAGTAGTAATAGTAGTAGTAAGGGTAGTAGTAGTAGTAATAACAGTTGTAGTAGTCGTTGGTATTAAATTATGAATAAAAATATAATGTGGATGGGTAAAAAAAAGCGGACATTATAAAGACAATCAAAAAGAAGAAAATACAAACGAGAGAAACACAAAGAGGTAACAGAAGAAAATGAATGAGCATGAAAGAGAGAGGAAGAGCCAGGTGAAAGAGAACGTCAGAGCAATATAGTGGCCGCAGAGATTGATTTCCTTCCACTGATAGTCTCCGCTAACACTACCACTGCCACTGATGCTGCCGCTGAAGCTGATACTGCCACTGCTACTGATACTGCCGCTGATACGTCTACTAGCACACCCACAGCCACTGATACTGATACTACCACTGCTACTGAAACCACCACTGTCATCCCCAGAGGTATTTAAACATCTACTTCCACTTTCATTTAAACTGGCAATACCACTGAAATCTTCACTGCCCTCTAAATCGCTACTGTCGCTGCCATCGCTACTGCCGCTGCCTACTCTACTGCCGCTGCCAACGCTACTGCTGCTGCCACCGCTACTGTCATCTCGAATGCCAACACCACTGATACTGCTGTTACTGCTACTCCTATCACCCCCACCGCCTATTTGGGAAACTAGCAGGGAAGGTTGAGGAAGGCACTGCCAGCACCTATCTCGAGAAAGCTGAGGAAGGCCCTGCCAACACCTGTCTCGAGAAGGCTGAGGAAGGCCCTGCCAACACCTATCTCGAGAAGGCTGAGGAAGGCCCTGCCAACACCTGTCTCGAGAAGGCTGAGGAAGGCCCTGCCAACACCTATCTCGAGAAGGCTGAGGAAGGCCCTGCCAACACCTATCTCGAGAAGGCTGAGGAAGGCCCTGCCAACACCTATCTCGAGAAGGCTGAGGAAGGCCCTGCCAACACCTATCTCGAGAAGGCTGAGGAAGGCCCTGCCAACACCTATCTCGAGAAGGCTGAGGAAGGCCCTGCCAACACCTATCTCGAGAAGGCTGAGGAAGGCCCTGCCAACACCTATCTCGAGAAGGCTGAGGAAGGCCCTGCCAACACCTATCTCGAGAAGGCTGAGGAAGGCCCTGCCAACACCTATCTCGAGAAGGCTGAGGAAGGCCCTGCCAACACCTATCTCGAGAAGGCTGAGGAAGGCCCTGCCAACACCTATCTCGAGAAGGCTGAGGAAGGCCCTGCCAACACCTATCTCGAGAAGGCACTGCCAACACCTATCTGGGAAGCGTAAGGTTGGTGGGTAGGAGGGAAGGGAGACTGAGAGGATGATAGGAGGATCAATAGGCCGCCCTGCCTGATATAGATACAGTTCCCCCAATATACTCCCGAGATGGGGGAGTCCCTAAACTACATCAGGAGGGCAGAGTACTTGACATATATTAAGAATAGTCTCTTAAATTTACTCATGGGAGAAAGATAAAGTCAGAAATAAACCACAGAACTGTATTTTTATTTTCTACCCAGAGAGGCGAACATACCACTATGATGTTAGTACATTCCACCCCAAATAGTCAATGCATCATTATAATGAGTTAATGTCACCACTGGTGACATTAACAGTCGGTATGTTATAGAGTCGTTCATTTGCAGTGAATTAGTTAACTCAAAAATGGAGCTGTCGATGTTTTGGAAGCAAAAACTGACAACCAAAATTTATGTACTGTACTTATTTATAAACCACCAGATATAACGTCCCAGCAATTCAAAGACTAGTTATTGAAAATCGAATACTGTTTTGGCCTTCAAATTCGACCCCAAATATCTTGCTGCTTCGCATCTTCAATTTACAACCTCTAACAGCAAATAAAATCTCAGAAGCCAGTTCAGATGAACAGTATCACACAATCTAACAAGAAAGCTTGCCTTATACAACAAACAGCACAACGGACCAGGCTTGAAAATACTATTGATCTTATATTCACAAAAAAATGAGGATCTGGAACGGAACATAATGGTGTCAAGAACAAATGATTCAGATTACAACCTAATCCAGGTTATCGGCAGCAAAATACGACCAGCCACGAGTGTGTATTCAACAAATTCAATTTCAACAACTAAAATATATGATGTCTAGGGTAAAAAAAAATCCAGTATCGGGTCTTTGCTTAAAGGAGATGGAACCCACACCGACGACGAGAAAGAAATGAGTGAGATACTGATGTTACAATCTGACTCAGTACTCAGTGAGCCATTAATTAGTTTAAGGATCGACAGTCCAAATGAGTTTTTTCATGGATCAGACTCGTAAGCCCCGCCGTCATTTTCATCATTTCTGACATATCCATATCCCTGCGTAGCTTAGAAAATCCATCTATTGCATTTCCCTGCACTCTGGTACAAGCCTTGACTCACAACTTTCTATATTTATCAAAACCTGTAAGAAACCATTATCTTACGCCTTGAATATTTTTATTGGGCAGAAGCATGGACACAGGAATCATCCCACAGTCCCGATAAAACTACTCTCATACCTCCACTCCACAAAGGTGGCAGTAAAGCAATCGAAAAATAACTATAAACGATAGTACTGATAACCCACATTATCAAAATCTTATAGAGAACCTTAAGAAGTAATATTACATAGAATGTCAATAATTGCACAGCTCAAAACAGCATAAGTTTTGAACTGATCGCTCCTGCCAATCGCAAATACTTGGCCATTACTACATGGTCTTGGAGACAATCGAAGACAGGCAAAATGGTGTAATAACTCACAAAATGCTTGATAAAAAAAACTGTAAAAGTGGGCAGATGTATATTTAATATTTTAACGAAGTGAACCCAAAGTTTAATAGTGAACTATGTAAAAACAGTTCCCCAAGACACAGTACCTGCCCCAGTTATCTTTCTCATTCATATACTCAGTGCTGACAGATATATTGTATCTCTATGAGAGGACACAGTAAACTTCTAAGTTGATATAAGCAAAGTCTTCCAGTGAGGCCACTGACAACAACACTGTTCAGTAATGGTAAATTTCGCTTCTCCTATTTCAGTAAGAAATAAAGACTTGAACAGAGCATAACACAAATTAGAATCATTTAGTACCGGGCTGTGCTGTGGTGACTTAGGCCATCCACTGGAAGGCCTGGTTTGTAACCTGGCTGAGGGGGCGCTGACCCTCCGAACATTCTCCAAGCGGGCAGCAGAATAAATTCAATACGGGACAGCAGAGCAGTCGTAAACACGGGGTGGAATAACACACTTTATACTGGGTAATATGGATGCAAGAACAAGAAAATTAACACGGGACAAAAGAAAAAATTTAACACAGGGCATCGTAATTAATTTAACAGAGAACAACATAAGAAACTTTGCTCTGGGTAGCAGAACATGTTTACACGAGACAAGAGAACAAACTTTACACGGGGCAGAAAAACAAACTTTACACGAGGTTACAGGTGGAGAACAAACCTTACACGAGGTTGCAGAACAAACTTTACACGAGGTTGCAGAACAAACTTTACACGAGGTTGCAGAACAAACTTTACACGCGGTTGCAGAACAAACTTTACACGAGGTTGCAGAAAAAACTTTACACGAGGTTGCAGAACAAACTTTACACGAGGTTGCAGAACAAACCTTACACGAGGTTGCAGAACAAACCTTACACGAGGTTGCAGAACAAACTTTACACGAGGCTGCAGAACAAACCTTACACGAGGTTGCAGAACAAACTTTACACGAGGTTGCAGAACAAACTTTACACGAGGTTGCAGAACAAACTTTACACGAGGTTGCAGAACAAACTTTACACGAGGTTGCAGAACAAACCTTACACGAGGTTGCAGAACAAACTTTACACGAGGTTGCAGAACAAACTTTACACGAAGTTGCAGAACAAACTTTACACGAGGTTGTAGAACAAACTTTACACGAGGTTGCAGAACAAACTTTACACGAGGTTGCAGAACAAACCTTACACGAGGTTGCAGAACAAACTTTACACGAGGTTGCAGAACAAACTTTACACGAGGCTGCAGAACAAACTTTACACGAGGTTGCAGAACAAACTTTACACGAGGTTGCAGAACAAACTTTACACGAGGTTGCAGAACAAACTTTACACGAGGTTGCAGAACAAACTTTACACGAGGTTGCAGAACAAACTTTACACGAGGCTGCAGAACAAACTTTACACGAGGTTGCAGAACAAACCTTACACGAGGTTGCAGAACAAACTTTACACGAGGTTGCAGAACAAACTTTACACGAGGTTGCAGAACAAACTTTACACGAGGTTGCAGAACAAAACTTACACGAGGTTGCAGAACAAACCTTACACGAGGTTGCAGAACAAACTTTACACGAGGTTGCAGAACAAACTTTACACGAGGCTGCAGAACAAACTTTACACGAAGTTGCAGAACAAACTTTACACGAGGTTGCAGAACAAACTTTACACGAGGTTGCAGAACAAACTTTACACGAGGTTGCAGAACAAACTTTACACAATAACACGGTGCAGAAGAACAAATATATTTTTTATCCGAAACCCTTAAAAAAATGCATTTGCATTAGTAGAAACCATTTAATCTTTTACAAAATGATTATAAATATTTTTCAACTCGTACATAATGAATAGGTTTTTATATATTTATCTGAATAGGAAAATCAAAATATTTTATAGAACGAAATTTTTTTGGGCCTTTCAGAAAAAGTAAAAAATTATTTGCATAACGAGCATAGAATATTAATAAATATTTACGTGGGAGGCTTAAAAATATTTGTGTAGTGGAAAAAGTAAGACATATAACAAGGGTTGACAAACCTTCTTTATCATCGACATAACGAGGTGGACGTTATATCTTTTTCACATAATATTAAGGACGCTGAGGAGGAGGTTGGTCCATATAACCAGCAGACTACTGAGATACAGGAAGCTAACAGTAAGATATTGTTGCATTCATTGCTAAATGCAAGTTGCATTATCGTGACGGGAACACTTCACAAATAATCCTCACTTAGGTGAATTAACACAACACGGATCATAACCTTCTTTAGTGTCTTTTAAAAAAATGAGTGTTAGTTGTGAATATTCTTTAAATTTACTTGGGAAGCTAACAGACTGTTGTGATTACCTTACTGGCTGGTCGACGGAGCCAGCAGACTGTTGTGATACCTTACTGGCTGGTCGACGGAGCCAGCAGACTGTTGTGATACCTTACTGGTTGGTCGACGGAGCCAGCAGAGTGTTGTGATACCTCACTGGCTGGTCGACGGGGCCAGCAGACTGTTCTGATACCTCACTGGCTGGTCGACGGGGCCAGCAGACTGTTCTGATACCTCACTGACTGGTCAACGGGGCCAGCAGACTGTTGTGATACCTTACTGGCTGGTCGACGGAGCCAGCAGACTGTTGTGATACCTTACTGGCTGGTCGACGGAGCCAGCAGAGTGTTGTGATACCTCACTGGCTGGTCGACGGAGCCAGCAGACTGTTGTGATACCTTACTGGCTGGTCGACGGGGCCAGCAGACTGTTGTGATACCTTACTGGCTGGTCGACGGAGCCAGCAGACTGTTGTGATACCTCACTGGCTGGTCGACGGGGCCAGCAGACTGTTGTGATACCTCACTGGCTGGTCGACGGAGCCAGCAGACTGTTGTGATACCTCACTGGCTGGTCGACGGAGCCAGCAGACAGACATAAATAAACTCGATATTCAACAATGAAGATTGAATTCTTAATAGTCCTGCTCTTGCTTTTAATAGTTTTACACACACACACACAGGTGGGGCCAGGAGCTGTGACTCGACCCATGCAACTACAACTAGGTGAGTACACACACACACATTATAAATATATATATATATATATATATATATATATATATATATATATATATATATATATATATATATATATATATATATTATATATGTGTGTGTGTGTGTGTGTGTGTGTGTGTGTGTGTGTGTGTGTGTGTGTGTGTGTGTGTGTGTGTGTGTGTGTGTGTGTGTGTGTGTGCGCGTGTGTGTACTCACCTATTTGTACTCACCTATTTGTGGTTGCAGGGGTCGAGTCACAGCTCCTGGCCCCGCCTCTTCGCTGATTGCTACTAGGTCGTCTCTCTCCCTGCCCCATGAGCTCTATCATACCTCGCCTTAAAACTATGTATGGTTCCTGCCTCCACTACATCCCTTTCTAGGTTATTCCATGGCCTGACTACTCTATGACTGAAGAAATACTTCCTAACATCCCTTTGATTCATCTGAGTCTTCAACTTCCAATTGTGACCTCTTGTGTCTGTGTCCCATCTCTGGAACATCCGTCTTTGTCCACCTCGTCTATTCCGCGCAGTATTTTATATGTCGTTATCATGTCTCCCCTGACCCTCCTGGCCTCCAGTGTCGTCAGGCCGATTTCCCTCAACCTTTCTTCATAGGACAATCCCCGTAGCTCTGGGACTAGTCTTGTTGCAAACCTTTGCACTTTCTCTAATTTCTTGACGTGCTTGACTAGGTGTGGATTCCAAACTGGTGCTGCATACTCCAGTATGGGCCTGACGTAGATGGTGTACAGAGTCTTAAACGAATCCTTACTGAGGTATCGGAACGCTATCCGTAGGTTTGCCAGGCGCCCGTATGCTGCAGCAGTTATCTGATTGATGTGCGCCTCAGGAGATATGCTCGGTGTTATACTCACCCCCAGATCTTTTTCCTTGAGTGAGGTTTGCAGTCTTTGGCCATCTAAACTATATTGTGTCTGCGGTCTTCTTTGCCCTTCCCCAATCTTCATGACTTTGCATTTGACAGGTTCGACTCTTGTCGAACCTGCACTGTCCTCAGCAAAGTACATAGTATTTATACCACACAGCCAGACCCCAGATAAGTATGGACATCCAGTAGAGACAAAGTGTTGTTTTTCATACACCTCAGCACCAGCCTGGTATTTAAGTTTTGTCTCATCCTGCCACATACACTGACCCTCGAGAGATTTTTCGAATGCTTAAGAATTCGTAAACTGGCAACATTATCTCCGATCAGATTAAGATTCGAACTTTCACACTGCAAAAAAAAATTAAACAGTACTTATGCCACACAGATAAGTGTGATTGGACCAGTGCACCAGGCTTGTTGTCAAGCCTGGCTTGTTGTCAAGCCTGGTGCTCCGAGGTGTGGGGAACAATGTCTGGTGTCTAATGGACGACCATACGTAACCGGTGAAACTTTATATTTCTTAATTAAAGATATGACATTTTAGCAGCATCTAAGGCTCACACAATTCCTTTATGCTCTAAATTACATTTCAAAAGAAACTAAAATTAATAGTTTTACAGCTGTGGACATGAGACCACTTACCTACTTTATATAAAATTTATGGTCAGGATATGTGCCTGATTATTTCAGCTTTAAATTAATTAAATTGTAGCTTGAATTAGGTTTCAATCTGTAAAACAAACTGAAATAAGTAGTATAACATATCTGATTTGAGTTTAAGTAAGTTCACGACCAGAAAAAAAATAATTGATATGAATTTAGCTTAGGTTTCTCGTTAGCGCTTCAGATCGATCAGTATAATGCACAAACAAATCAAGTTCTAACCTAATCAACGGGAAACATTACCCAATACCAAACTCAAATATTGTTTCAGTATGATACGTTAGTTAAAAGTTTGAGGTCAGTCAAAGTTCAAAGAACCTTCAGAAGGACAAGGACAACAACACAAACAAAAACAACAAAGACAGCGACAATACAACAATAATAATAGCAGCACGAGCATCCCTTCCAACTACAACAACTGTCTAAATCACAACTTGTATTCCCATAGGGGATACCTAATTCAGTGCCTCTACGTAGGAATACTATACTGCTTGCTCTCTCTCTCTCTCTCTCTCTCTCTCTTTTTTTTTTTTTTTTTTTTTTTACACAGGGTTTGACAAGGTTAAGGATCCCTAGCTTTATTGACAAGCTATTTACAAGTTAAGGATTCTTAACTTTATTGGCAAGCTAAGAGCTGTTACCTACATCAGCTCATTTGAAAGCATTTTTATTGTTATGAGACATACAAGTAGGGAACAGGAAGAAATTGGAGCCATCTGTGGGCCAGCATTTTCATTTGATCAACTGACTTTATCTCGTTGACATCATTATGCTGTACGAATGTGTTCCATACTCGAGTCATCTCTCTCTCTCTCTCTTTCTCTCTCTCTTTCTCTCTCTCTCTCTCTCTCTCTCTCTCTCTCTCTCTCTCTCTCTCTCTCTCTCTCTCTCTCTCTCTCTCTCTCTCTCTCTCTCTCTCTCTCTCTCTCTCTCTCTCTCTCTCTCTCTCTCTCTCTCTCTCTTTCTCATTCTCCCCATCCACTGTCATAGTCGTCATCAGTGGGCATTTCTTCCACTTCCACTCTTCAAGTCTTTTTTTCCTGCCGTGCCTCCTCCCTGAGGGAAGCCCATTCTCTCTCCCTGGGTCATTTGTGTCATTCCCTGTGGATGCTCTGGAATCACTCTGTTTGTTCTCTGACTACATCCAATCCATTATGCTGACGATACTTCCATCCAATCTAAACCCATCCCTCTTCCTTTTTATGTTTAATCTATTTTGTTTTGATCATGTCAACTATTCTCGAGTCAGACACGTCCTAACAGAAATTCTTACCACCTCTCACAGGTAAACTGAAGTGTGGCGGCTGACGTAAGTTCAGAGAAGCAGTTGTAGAGGACTTCAGGCAGAGCGCTTGCTGGATGCAGTGCTCCTGCCGGCAAGAGAGCTGTCACCAGTGTGAGGTCTTTCGAAACTATAGCTAGAGTCTGGCTGGTTCCTTAGCAGTGAGCTGTTCTAACGACTCTATTGTGTAAGTGTAATATCCCATTTCGTCAGCAAATTATATACCTCAATCTCAATATTCTTATGTATTCCCGGATATCTTAATATCAAATTATTTTCTCCTTACCTAAGTATATTGTTGTACAAGTATTAATAAAGTGTAATTAACTGTAATAACATATTCACTGTCCCTGTCTTTAATTTGTTGTTCTTAATAAGATAAAATAAGTCCACATTACTCAAGAAATCGTAATGACACGATTGCAAACAAACCATACCCCCGGCTGGGATTGAACCCGCGGTCATAGAGTCTCAAAACTCCAGCCCGTCGCGTTAGCCACTAGACCAGCTAGCCACAATAAGATTCATCCAACTAGGTATATTTCTACACCATAGGAAGGTTAGCACAGGCACCACTGTGACCACAAATGTAAAAACTTGCATTTGTGGTCACAGTGGTGCCTGTGTTAACTTTCCTATGGTGTAGAAATATACCTAGTTGGATGAATCTTATTGTGGCTAGCTGGTCTAGTGGCTAACGCGACGGGCTGGAGTTTTGAGACTATGACCGCGGGTTCAATCCCAGCCGGGGATATGGTAAGTCCACATTAGTAAGGTGGAGCAAGAGTGGAGGTTAGTAAAGTCCACGGGAGGGTAGATACAATATTTTCCGGCATATAAGGCGCACAACGGAAATATCGTAACAGTAAATCATATACAAGAGATAATCACCCTCTTACGCTAAGCGTAACCCATAGCCTACTCTTGACCCTGACCTTGAGCATATAAGGCGAAGGATGATTGTCCAGGACTTTTGGTGGAAAAAAAAGCGCGCCTTATATGCCGGAAAATACGGTAAGTGATGTGTGGTAGAGTCACATTATCAGCGACTCCATCAACTTAATACCATTCCATATACTTCCTTCTCTCTCCCTCCAATCCCCTTAATTCCATCCCTTCCCATCCACGGTATATGACAAGTTAGTGTAACTAACTTTTAACTCAACTAGCTAACATTCAAACTCCACAACAGCTAGCAATTCAACCAGCAGCAAATCAAGCAGACAACCAAGCAGACAAATAAGTTGAAAACAATGCAGATAAAAAAAAAAACTAGCAGAAAACTAAGCATGCGGAGAGAGACGCTCATAGGCCTAAGACTTATTGTCACTGAAGTGAAATTAAACTCTACAGCTTCTGTGAAGATTATTATTGTGGTGATTTTTTTAAAACCAAAACAGAGACAATTTTTACATAATTAAGGCTTACCATATATTTCCTTAACATTAGATGTTACAAAACTATTCGTGGGGTGGAAATTTACTCTTTCCTTGAGAATGTACAACCGCGTCTGCAACAAAAACCTTCAACCCCCAACAGAAATCAAAACCACAACCACATCAACTACGCCACAACAACAACAACGACAACCGCGACAACAACAACACTCCCCACTCAAGCCTACCTTTGTTTCTCAGGAGCCTGAAGGCTTCCCCCCCCCACTCCCACTCCCCTCCCTCTCACTAATGAAAAGTGCTCTACCCTCCCCTTCCCTCCAGACGACGCCAGGAGAAAAGCAACCCACTGATGGAGTCGCTCAAGTGGAGTATAGAGTCACACGAAGCAAGGAGGAGGGGGAGGAGGAGAGGGAGGGCAGCGACAGGTGAAAAGGAAGTAGAGGAGATGGGAGGTGAGGAAGGGGGGAGGGGGAGGAATGTGGGGAAGAGAGGGGGTGTCGTATCTTTATATCGTAAGGATATTACTCACCAATAAGGAGCAGGACAAAGTTAATGAGGGGTGGGGTAATAATGTCTCGGCCCTGGGGAGATTATTAGGAGAGGGTGAGGGCATTGCATGGGAAGAGAGCAAACAATGTAGTATTCCAACGTGGTGGTATTGAATTAGGTATCCCCTATGGAGGAGACCAGTTATGATTGTGGTGGCGGAGGTCTCCGCTGCCGCTGCTGTTATTGTTGCTGTTGTCATCCTTGGTCCTCGGTCATTCTTTCTGAACCTTGTCCTTGGTCCTTGTCCTTGGTCCTTGGTTCATTGTAAGTTTTAGAAGCTGCAGATTGAGACCTTTAGTAGCCCAGAATACAATGATGTGAGTGTCAAGTCTCGAGAATTTCGTGTTGACAATTTCGTGTTGACAATTTCGTGTTGACAATTATTATGCATATTCAGCCAGAATTTCACACTTACCAAATGATAACCTAATATGTAGTTATCATTCGTATTTTAAATGGCAAATGAAACTGATCTTCGGTAGGCCAGTGGAAACTTAACCAGTGACCGAGTCAGCATCTAATTTTTGCTTCCTGACGAATGAACCTAACACCCCCTCCCCCTTCCCCCGCCGACCCGAGCCTCCGGTCGGCGGGGGGGAAGGGGGAGGATTGAGTTACAGCAAATGAGAGTACGCAATATCTGATGCTGTTTACATCATGGTTCCTCTCTAGTGTTTCTCTTAGTTATAATTCCATCAGTCTTCATGGTTGCCTCACTACATGTACTGTATATTCATCATACATAGTTCACTCACTGAAGTCTGTCTTCATTATGGTTCCATGATGGAAACCTGATAAAGCCGTTGTGTTGGCCTTCGCATTTAGTGCTCTCTCTGCTGCTTCCGTCCCCTGCTCTCTCCTCACCCTGGGAGCGCTGGAGTGTACATGCCTTATTTGATCCCACATATGAAAGTATAGTACGTGGACTGGTGTTTATCTTCAACCCTCCGTTGCAGTAATAAACCTACTGTGCTCTACTGTCTATTTGCATAATTATTTCTTCACTTCTGACTGTTTAGGTCATGTTTCCTTAACGACTGTCCGTCTACACTGTTTTCTCGATACTGTCTCTCTATATCATGGTTCCTTAACTACTGTCTCTATATTATGGTTCCCTCACTACTGTCTCTCTTCATCATGGTACCTTCACATCTACATGTTATCATTATGTATGTCTTTATCATGTTCCCTCATTATAGTCTGTCTACATCATGGTTCCGTCACTACTGTTTCTATATCATGGTTTCCCTAAATCATATTCCCTCGCTACACTACAAGAAAAGAATTATTAAGCAAACCCCCAAAAAATTATATTTCAGAGAATATTCATTATACATCCTTTTTATTTTACTACTTTTAATTTTATTGCTAGATTCCCAACATCAGTTTATTAATGCTTCCTTCTATGGTCCTTCTACGGTGTCCCGTAGCTCAATGGCCAGCGCACTCAGCTCACACACTGAGGTCCGGAGTTCGAATCTCTGGTACGGCTGGAAAACATTAGGACGTGTTTCCATAAAACACCTGCTATCCATGTTCCCCATCAGTAAAATGGGTACCTGGGTGTTAGTCGACTGGTGTGGGTCGCATCCTGGGGACAAACCTGACCTAATTTGCCCGAAATGCTCTGCATAACAAGCGGCTTTCTGTGTAGTAGTATGTCATTGATGTCAGCTACGCTTGTATACCTTGTACATGTACTTGAAGAAATAAAGATTTATTATTATTATTATTATTATTATTATTATTATTATTATTATTATTATTTTAAGGAACATATTGTTGATAAAATGTATAAATCTAACGTTGGAAAAGTCAACACAGTCAAAGAACATATATAACGCCTTGAGCCGGGTTCACAACACACTATACATTATTTCTAACTTACATACATCATCCACGCTTCTTGCTCCTCTCTTCCTTGTCACTGCATCACCGATCTTCACCACCATTCATCCACCCCCCTCCCACTCTGTTCCCTCTCTCGCCCCTCTCCTTTTATCATTCAACCCTGTGAGGGAGGTCCGCCGTCTCTGGTCTGGTGGGACCTATGCTGACAAGGGTGCAGTAAGGGTGACGGTCCCTCCGCCTAGCCTACGACACTCAACCCCGTTGACTCGGTATCTTGCTGAGGTATAGTAAGGGTGACGTCCTCTGCACCTAGACTGTGATACTCGACCTTGTTGGCCTGGTATCACAGCCTGGCCGGGACAACAAAGAATCACAGCCACGTGGGGCTGCTGATGGCATGCTGACACCTCACTGAGAGTCCTCTCCCTCCCTCCTTTCATCCCCCAACTCACTCCCTCTGTCTCCCTTCCCTAAGTCACTTCCCCCACTCCTTTCTTCTCTCCTCCCTCCCTCCCACTCCCTCCTGCATGTGCCTGACGTATTGAGTATACACTAATACAGATAGGAAATATTAACATCCATATTCTTTTCCAACCTAGATGGGTTCTTCTCCCTCTAGTGCAGTTGTGAGAACCGAAAACCTCTGAGTAGATAAAAAAAAAAAGCCCAGAGGAAAACTATTTTGATTTTTTCCCTGAGGTTTTTTGAATATTCCACTTCCACCACCCCATCTATTATAAATAAACAAATAGATATATTTTACTATGTAATTTGGTACACAAAGCTTCTAGAATATATTGATTGTATAAATAAATTGGAATATAAAATATACAAGGTTTGATGGAAGTCACTAGTTTATCCAGTCATTTCCTGACCAGCCTGGCTCTGGTTCGTACTTTGGACTGCGTTGGGCCAGCAGCAACATCCTGGTCTGGGAATGTGGAACTATCAGCAATTGTTCCACGTGTGTATGTGTGTGAGTGTGTGTGTGTGTGTGTGTACTCACCTAGTTGTACTCACCTAGTTGAGGTTGCGGGGGTCGAGTCCGAGCTCCTGGCCCCGCCTCTTCACTGATCGCTACTAGGTCACTCTCCCTGAGCCGTGAGCTTTATCATACCTCTGCTTAAAGCTATGTATGGATCCTGCCTCCACTACATCGCTTCCCAAACTATTCCACTTACTGACTACTCTGTGGCTGAAGAAATACTTCCTAACATCCCTGTGATTCATCTGTGTCTTCAGCTTCCAACTGTGTCCCCTTGTTACTGTGTCCAATCTCTGGAACATCCTGTCTTTGTCCACCTTGTCAATTCCTCTCAGTATTTTGTATGTCGTTATCATGTCCCCCTATCTCTCCTGTCCTCCAGTGTCGTCAGGTTGATTTCCCTTAACCTCTCCTCGTAGGACATACCTCTTAGCTCTGGGACTAGTCTTGTTGCAAACCTTTGCACTTTCTCTAGTTTCTTCACGTGCTTGGCTAGGTGTGGGTTCCAAACTGGTGCCGCATACTCCAATATGGGCCTAACATACACGGTGTACAGGGTCCTGAATGATTCCTTATTAAGATGTCGGAATGCTGTTCTGAGGTTTGCTAGGCGCCCATATGCTGCAGCAGTTATTTGGTTGATGTGCGCTTCAGGAGATGTGCCTGGTGTGTGTGTGTGTGTGTGTGTGTGTGTGTATCTTTAGACACATAATGTGGTCTAAAATTATCTTCCCTTCACCTCTTTTTTTTTTCTCTAATATATATTAAGCTAGATGAAATACGATGTAGTCACTGAACAGCTATCACAAGTTACGATTCTAGCAGAACGTTACTCACTGAGCCCTTCAAATTAGTCCGAAGCTGCCAGACTTAACTACAAAACTTAGCAGTTGAAGTTTGTTAGTTAATCTACCTAAGCAAGTAGAGGAACCCGACTCACCTAGTGACTGTACTCAGCTCACATCATCTTTTAATCGGACGTGTAAACAAAATGTGAATTAAGTGGGGTCGAGGCGGACCAAAAGTTGCCGGATCCAGTCTTGTCGACGGTGTTGACTCTTCCTGTCTGCTGGTAAATATTTTATCAGCTAATTTCCTGTCGTATGTTTATAACGATATTTATAATGAAGCTGTCTTCAAAATAATAATAATAATAATAATAATAATAATAATAATAATAATAATAATAATAATAATAATAATAATAATAATAATAATAATATCGATATGAACAATAAAATATTATTTCTTAATTTATTATTTTACTTCTGTTGATAATAATACTGTTACATTGTTATTATTATTCATATAATTAAAAAATAATAAGAGTTGCAAGCTAAATCCATTCAGATTTTTTTTTTCATTAAAAGCCTGGAAGTTGGGGGGTTAAGATTTTTTTCTTTGACTTTTCACTGGCTTCCTTTGAGGGTTTATGCAATGGATTTTTCTTTCGTTTCTCATTGGCTGCCTTTTGAGATTTTTTTTTTTTGTAATATGTTTAATCAGCAGCAGGCAACAGCAACAACACACGCTTAAAGATCCAAACATTCTGCCGGTACACGTGAAGTTATGTAGCATACGTAAAGACTTGCAGTATACTTTAAGCCTTGCTGTATGCGTGATGTCTTACAGTAAACGTGAGGTCTTGCAGTGAGCGTGATGTCTTACAGTAAACGTGAAGTCTTACAGTGAGAGTGAGGTCTTTCAGTGAGCGTGAGGTCTTACAGTGAGCGTGAGGTCATGCAGCAAGTGTCAGGTCTTGCAGCATGCGTCGTGAGCTCTCTTAGCCTAGCCTCCCTTCCTTGAAACAAGGTTAGTTGAAACCTCACTGAAAGCAGAGCGAGAATGAAACCTAATCTTGGATGAGAATGAAATCTTCAAAATAAGAACGAAAATGAAAACTAAACTAGGGCGAAAACAAAATTCTCATAACAGTAGAGAACGAACCTTTTACCCGAGCAGTATATTATTGCCTTCCAGTTTGTGCCCAGGTAGAATGCACCAAGGAGCTCTGGCACGGTATCGACCGCTGAAATTTACTCCAGGGTAACATATTACAAGAAAATATTTATTAAACACCATCAAAAATGTACTATAGCGAACTTATTTACAGGCAACATACGTGGAGACGCTGCACTTGAAAGTAATGTACTTCATCACGATACGCACGTCACATATTTTTCAACTCGGCTCCTACACCACCACGCCAACCCGAGTCGCAAGGTACTCTGCATGTGATTCGAGAATAGAAAACCCCAACAAAATACATCCCATTACAGTTGGTTACTACTAAATGGGGAGAAACTTGCCGAGAAACGTCTAGGAACACTCGCATCGGCAGCTGATGGACTGGATTTAAGAATTCCTGGTTGCCAGTGTGCTCCATCTCTCCAAGTTGGTTAAGGCAAAATACAGGAAGCGCTTAACTTTCCAGCGGTTCTTGGAGCAGTTTTCTTTCGGTTTCTAAAATTGTTTACACTTAATAATTATAGATGAAACAATATGTGTGAATTTCCCTAGCCAAGTTTATAAATGATAAGCATCAGCTCTTGGGTCTGCTTGCTAACTTAAGGTTAACTAACGTTTTGTCCCTGTCAGATTTGTTTAGAAGTTGCAAACAGATTTAAATAATGTTCTTCTGTTCAGTTATTTTTTTGTATCATTCATGCTGTAAAAATGATTGCAATTATCTCCACAACTCATTTGAGGATATCACCTCGTCTTGATCACAGCCGAGATAAACAACTTTGTCTGCCCTGTCTGTGTACCAGAGCATTTTCCATATCATGGTCATATTTCACCATCTACCATCTCCCAAGAGAGAACTAGTTCATACTGAATTTTGTTTTAACTTTAATTTTCTAAAATACTCATTACTGATGTTCCTAACTGCCGTACTGAGATTTTTTTCTTCGCATACAAACGTGAATACATATAGTAGACAAATTTATCTCGGCACATCCTTCAAGAACATCAGTAATGAGTACTTTAGGAAATAAAATTTGAAACAAAACTCAGTTTAAACTGATAGCACCTCGGATGTGAATACGCATACGAAATAGGATCAAAATGTTCTTGGACTGCTGCAAAAAAATGTATAGGCTTATCCCATCAGCTAGTTGATGTTGACTCCCTCGAAGTATTTTCCTAGGGAAGCTATGCACTGATCCCTGCGCCTCTGCCGCTTCTTGAAACATTCATGGAGCTCTTATTTGCTAGAGGCACCTAGTTTGGCCTGCAATTCTGCTTGAATCTCATTCACGTCATTAAAACTCCTCCCCTTGAATGCTGTTTATATCTCTGGGAAGAGAAAGAAGTCATAGGGGCTAGGTCTGGGGAGTAGGGAGGGTGGGGGAGGACCACCATGTTGTTTCTGGCCAGAAAACGATGGTCTTTCTGGTCTTTAGTCAACAAGCAGAGCACAAATTTCGCAACCACTTATGCGAAATTCCCGCAGCATTTACTAAGTTTTGGATGCTTTGACGACCTACGCCTGACCTTAGGCAACATTTTGTGAATGCCTGAAGCCGAGGGCTTTCAAGTTATCCAGGCCTTTCCAGGATGGTGGAAATTGATTTAATAACTTCGGTGACAGGAAACCTGCACATGCAAATTATTCCGAAAATTTGGTCCTCGTTACCGTACACAATCGTTAACAATTTGAAGCCTATTAGATGAGGCGTTCTCGAATTATGAGCAAAATAACAACGAAACGTTTAAGGAAGAAAGAAAAAGAAAAAGTTCAGGCGACTCATAAAGGTCCACCGACGAGGATAAATAAGAACAATAAAGAAGGAGAAAACAGAGATGATGATAAAGAGGAATAATCTTAAGAGAGAAAAGGGTCTTTTAAGAA
The DNA here is from genome assembly GCF_038502225.1 of Cherax quadricarinatus. NCBI lineage: Eukaryota > Metazoa > Arthropoda > Malacostraca > Decapoda > Parastacidae > Cherax > Cherax quadricarinatus. Next base: position 31,683,197 of record NC_091315.1, read on the forward strand.
AACGATTTCAAAGCAGACAAGTGAGAAATACTGGTTGTTTAGTTAGTTTATTTATAGGCTTTAAAATCTGCCGATTATGAGGTCACAAAGGCTCCACATCCCTTTACACAAATTTCCAGAGTTCACTTTAATCCCCATGTTGTGAAGTGTGGGCGAAATGTAGATATATTTTGCTAAGGAGGTTTGGGGGATTTAAATTTTTGGTAGGGGTGAGCAGGAAATAACTTAATATGCCTTCTGCTTCCATAATAGTCTGATGTATTGTTGGGAGGCTTTTCTGCGGGTTAGCAAAGAGACAAAACCTTCTCTTGTCTTCTCGGTCTTTTTATTCGTGTGTTAATTTAGGTGTTTTGTCTCTATGAATACTACTCTTGTTTGTCTTGTTTTCTTCAATTAATGTTTTCTCTGCTCCATACTATTTATTTCGAGTTTTTTTCTGTATGTCTTTTCATTATTTTTTGGTCCTATTGAATGGTTTGAGTTTTCTGTATGCTGTATTAGCATTACCACTGAATAGTCTCTCTCTCTCTCTCTCTCTCTCTCTCTCTCTCTCTCTCTCTCTCTCTCTCTCTCTCTCTCTCTCTCTCTCTCTCTCTCTCTCTCTCTCTTTCTCTTTCTCTCTCTCTTGCTCACTCTTGTTCGCCCACTCTCCCCATTCCTACTTTGTCCTTTTTCCTCTCTTCCCCATCTACATTTATGGTTTACATTCTCTTCTATTTGCTTTCTTTTTTTCCATCCTCATTACTCTGTCCTCCTGCTCCTCTTCTTCCATTGTCCTTTCCCTCTGTTTGCTTTCTTGTGAGTGTGGAAGGCGGGACAATAGTAAACAAAGAAGGGAAAATATTTCCCCCAGTGCCCAAAGGCTTGCTGCTTGGTCTCCTTCTGTTTGCTTACCTCTGTTTGCCTAAGCTCGCTGTTGACTCCGTTTCCTGCTTATTTTTCCGGCCGACTGTGTTCTTGTTTATTAAGCTTCTTGTCTACTCCGAGTGTGCTGCACTGCCTGCCTGCGCCCTCGGCGCTTCACTTTCTTCTTTTTTTATTTCAATTATTATATTCTTGATTATTTTTTGTTTGATTTCTATGATTATTGGTTGTAGCATTGGTTTCGTTTGATGACCTGGTCGTAGTCCTAATCACTGATACTCGAATGAATTAGTCAAGTTCCTCACTCCAAATAATTAGCTCATTATCTTTTAAACTTGCTACGGTATGAGTGGCCTTTTTCGACTCACTTGCCATGAGTTCAAATCCCACCCAGACCGTGATTTGTTTGCAAACGTGTTATTACGATTTCGTGAGTCTTTAAAGTCGCACTTCGGCAAAGTCACACTCGTGTAAAGTGTCACACTCGTGTAAAGCCATACTCGTGTAAAGTCACACTCGTGTAAGGATACACTCATGTAAAGATACACTCGTGTAAAGTCGCACTTGTGTAAAGACGCACTTCTGAGTCACACGATCCACAAACATCAAGAGTATTCCAGAGCGACTCTGAAAACTCTCGATCCTTTCAGGGGCAAATCACCGACAGTCCGGGCGCTAAGCTCCCTACTCCTCCCCACACATTAACTCCTGAGAGAATATGCGTGTACAACACTGTAGTTCATTTTTTTGGGGGGAATGTTTTGATTGGCTGATCCCCTGATTCCAGCCCTCAACTCCCAGCGCTAACTCTTCATGAAGAATGCCAGGACAACGCTGGTAACTGCAGTAGGGATTTTGGGACGCCTATATTGATACGCTGATCAAACAAGCTGATCCCCCTACCTTCCTGCACTAACGCGTGACGAGATAGGTCTGCAGAATGCTGTGTGTGGTACGGATTTTGGGATGAATGTTTTAATTGGCTGTTCCTTCTCTCTCTGACTCACCCCTTTCCTAACTCGCCATCACCCTGACTTAGGTCAACCCTGACTCACCCCTTTCCTAACTCGCCATCACCCTGACTTAGGTCAACCCTGACTCACCCATCACCAAAACTTTCTTCAAAGAATCCTCGCTCCTACCCTCTCACAAATCCCTACATCTGACCCCTACCCCTGAAACCCCCTGATTCAGTCCCTCTGCCTGGGGGACTGAATACTTCAAACTCCTCATCTTCCACCGTTGCTCTCTGTATAGGACTGAAGAAACCACTGGTTGACGAAACGTTTTCTCAATAAAGATTCCCAAATGTTTCTCAAGTGACCCATTCTTCACCTTGTCGGTTTTCTAACCCATTTACATCACTGACCCTATTACCTGACCCTATTACCTGACCCCATTACCTGACCCTATTACCTGACCCTATTACCTGACCCTATTACCTGACCCTATTACCTGACCCTATTACCAGACCCCATTACCTGACCCTGTTACCTGACCCTATTACTTGACCCTATTACCTGACCCTATTACCTGACCCTATTACCTGACCCCATTACCTGACCCTGTTACCTGACCCTATTACCAGACCCTATTACCTGACCCTATTACCTGACCCTATTACCCGACCCCATTACCTGACCCCATTATCTGACCCTATTACCTGACCCCATTACCTGACCCCATTATCTGACCCTATTACCTGACCCCATTACCTGACCCTGTTACCAGACCCTATTACCTGACCCCATTACCTGACCCTATTACCAGACCCTATTACCTGACCCTATTACCAGACCCTATTACCTGACCCTATTACCTGACCCTATTACCTGACCCCATTACCTGACCCTATTACCTGACCCTATTACCTGACCCCATTACCTGACCCCATTATCTGACCCTATTACCTGACCCCATTACCTGACCCCATTATCTGACCCTATTACCTGACCCCATTACCTGACCCTATTACCAGACCCTGTTACCTGACCCCATTACCTGACCCTATTACCAGACCCTATTACCTGACCCTATTACCTGACCCCATTACCTGACCCTATTACCAGACCCTATTACCTGACCCCATTACCTGACCCTATTACCAGACCCTATTACCTGACCCCATTACCTGACCCTATTACCAGACCCTATTACCTGACCCCATTACCTGACCCTATTACCAGACCCTATTACCTGACCCCATTACCTGACCCTATTACCAGACCCTATTACCTGACCCCATTACCTGACCCTATTACCAGACCCTATTACCTGACCCCATTACCTGACCCTATTACCTGACCCTATTACTGGCCCCATTACCTCGTCCTTGCACTAGTCCCTCCTCACTATAACCATCATCATCTCAGCCCAATTCCTTCACCCACACAATCATATTATTGTTCGCAATTTACTTTTTCAAATCATAATTATTATTTCTTTTCATATCACTCCATATTGAAAATTATTTCTAATACAATATAATATATATTATAAAGATTAATTGGGTTGGTATAATTTTTTCTATAATTTTAACAAATTTCGTCTTTATTTCGTAACCTGATCAATATTTATCTTTATTTAAATAAGATATTAATATCCTTGCAATGTATTCCAGTGTTGCAGGATAATATATCATAGAGGTTACATTACCATTCATTTTTAATGAAAAATCACTCTTTGTGACAACGTTACCATATTACAGAATATTTTATGTATTAGGGTCGATAATTTCTTTCATTTTGAATTTTTTATACATCTGTTTATGACCTTTTATAAGTCTCGGAAAAAGGTGGATTCACCTGACATTACGGGATCAACAAGTGGGTGTTATATGACCTATTTTCTGACATTACCTGTTAATGTGAGGGAGGAAGAAAGGGGGTAAAATATTCGTTTGTCAAATGATTCATTGGAATCTTGGGTAAATAAGGTCTTCCTAATGTAGTGTTCGTTCAAAATATTTAGCAGAATCAATTAATATCGTCATGAAAGTCACATTAACAGTGTTAGATAACACCCACCTGTTGTGAGCGTCACCTAAGGTGAACCCACCTGTTGTGAGCGTCATCTCAGGTGAACCCACCTGTTGTGAGCGTCACCTAAGGTGAACCCACCTGTTGTGAGCGTCATATCAGGTGAACCCACCTGTTGTGAGCGTCATCTCAGGTGAACCCACCTGATGTGAGAGTCATCTCAGGTGAACCCACCTGTTGTGAGCGTCATCTTAGGTGAACCCACCTGTTGTGAGCGTCATCTTAGGTGAACCCACCTGTTGTGAGCGTCATCTTAGATGAACCCACCTGTTGTGAGCGTCATCTCAGGTGAACCCACCTGTTGTGAGTGTCATCTCAGGTGAACCCACCTGATGTGAGAGTCACCTAAGGTGAACTTAGCGTCATCTCAGAACCCACCTGTTGTGAGTGTCATCTCAGGTGAACCCACCTGATGTGAGAGTCCCATGTTGTGAGAGTCACCTCAGGTGAACACCTAAGGTGAACCCACCTGTTGTGAGCGTGAACCCATCTTGAGATGTGAGAGTCCCTAAGGTGAACGTGTGAGAGTGGTGAGCGTCATCTCAGGTGAGAGTCCCTACCTGTTGTGAGCGTCATATCAGGTGAACCCACCTGTTGTGAGCGTCATATCAGGTGAACCCACCTGTTGTGAGCGTCATCTCAGGTGAACCCACCTGTTGTGAGAGTCACCTAAGGTGAACCCACCTGATGTGAGAGTCACCTAAGGTGAACCCACCTGTTGTGAGCGTCATCTCAGGTGAACCCACCTGTTGTGAGCGTCATCTCAGGTGAACCCACCTGATGTGAGAGTCACCTAAGGTGAACCCACATCTCTCCAAGAATTACAAAAGATAGGTAATAAATAGAATCATGAAGGAGATTCCATACTCATAATAATAGAAATGACCGACTGTAATATATAAAACCATATACTAAAACATTATAACTGCCGTATAGTAGTGAATTTTCAATTAAAATGAATGGCAATATAACCCCTATTCACTAACCTGCTAAATTTGAACACTTTGAGATGTAAAGACAATGTTCGAACCAAGATATTTAACAAGACACGAAATAAAGTAAATTTATTCTAAAATTATGGAAAAATATCCCTTGAAATATAGTAAATGTATAATATATATCTTTGCATAAAGTCTATGTTGCTTTATTAAAAATATTCTATAACATTTAAAAAAGAAATGATGAAGAGAGATGTAAAGGTCTGAGCTTGCTACCATCTGCAGCTCATAAGACTGCCATCCCCACGAGCCCCTTTGAGGCGGGGTAGATGGCAGACCAGAGGCCTAGCTTCTTCCTACGAGCCCCGTGAGGGCGGGGAATGTGGCTAGGTCTGGGGACACTTGGTCCCAAAGATGAGGAGGTACTTGTACCTCCTCCCATGGGAGACTTAAGTCTCGAGACACTCCCCAGATAGGGAGCCAAGGCCGGGTCACCACTACTTGGAAAAGACCCGGGCCGGGAGAATACCGGCGAATAAGAAAAAAATAGAGATGAAAACAAAGATGATTGCAATGAGAGTGATAAGATTAATGAAGAAAATATTGATATTATTAACGATAACAATATTAATGATAATGACATCTGAATTTGAGAAAGAAATTTGTATTGTTAATGAATATTCTGATACATAAAATATTTATTAAAAGCGAAGAAGAAAGTTGATAATAAATAGTAAGAATTGAGATGAAAATTAAATTTGGCTGGCATCAGAAATCAATATCATTGGAACAAGAATTATCCTTGGATAAAATGCCATTAGGGAAATTACTTAAACGGATGATCTTTTAAAAGTCACGATTGGTAGGGCTCATTCAGTTTTAATCGGCCTTTCACGTAAATGGCATTGATGGAAAGGCATTATATATTTTTTAAAACAATAAAATATTATACTAAAAACTGTGGTATGTGTGTGTGTGTGTGTGTACTCAACTATTTGTGGTTACAGGGGTTGAGTCACAGCTCTTGGCCCCGCCTCTTCGCTAACCGCTACATGGCTTCGAGAGAATTAGAATTCTTCATAAAGTTATATGTGAGTCCTGCTTCAAGAACACCACCTGTCCAGGTTGGTAACTTTCACTTCTTGACTACTGCATGACTAGAAATATTTCGTATTCTTCCTGTATCTCACCTGTGTTTTCAGCTTCCACCGCCACCACTGACATCACCACAACCATTATCACCATCACCACTATCACCACCGTCACCACCACCACTATCACCCCTATCACCGCCGTCACCACCACCACCATCACCACTATCATCACAACCACCATCACCACTATCACCACCGTTACCACCGTCACCACCACCAATATCACCCCTATCACCGCCGTCACCACCACCACCATCACCACTATCATCACAACCACCATCACCACTATCACCACCGTCACCACTATCACCACCGTCACCACCACCACCATTACCACTATCACCACCACCACCACCATCACCACTATCACCACCGTCACCACCACCACTATCACCACTATCACCACCGTCACCACCATCACCACTATCATCACAACCACCATCACCACTATCACCACCGTCACCACCGTCACCACCACCACCATCACCACTATCACCACCGTCACTACCACCACCATCACCACTATCACCACCGTCACCACCACCACCATTACCACTATCACCACCACCACCACCATCACCACTATCACCACCACCACCATCACCACTATCACCACCGTCACCACTATCACCACCACCACCATCACCACCGTCACCACCGGCACCACCACCACCATTACCACTATCACCACCACCACCACCATCACCACTATAACCACCACCACCATCACCACTATCACCACCGTCACCACCACCACCATTACCACTATCACCACCACCACCACCATCACCACTATCACCACCACCACCATCACCACTATCGCCACCACCACTATCAACACTACAGCCGTTACTATCCCTCACTGCCGTCACTGCTGCCGCTACAGACACCATCGCCGCCGCTGCAATGTACCTAAGGAGCGTGGTTGTCCTAGGTAATGTACCTAAGGAATCGTGGTTGTCCTAGATAATGTACCTAAGGAGCCGTGGTTATCCTAGGTAATGTACCTAGGGAGTCGTGGTTGTTCTATGTGTTGTACAAATGGAGTCGTGGTTGTCCTCGGTAATATACTTGAGAAGTCGTGGCTATCCTGGTAATGTACCTAAGGAGTCGTGGTTGTCCTGGGTAATATAACTGAGGAGTAGTGGTTGTCCTGGGTTATGTACCTGAGGAGTCTTGGTTGTCCTGGGTAACATACATGAGGAGTCGTGGCTGCGTGGCTGTACTAGGTAATGTACCTGAGGAGTCGTAGTTGTCCTGGGTAATGTACCTAAGGAGTCATGGTTGTCTGGGGTAATATAACTGAGAAGTTGTGGTTGTCCTAGGTAATGTACCTGAGGAGTAGTGGTTGTCCTGGGTAATGTACCTAAGGAATCGTGGTTGTCCTGGGTAATGTACCTAAGGAGTCGTGGTTGTCCTGGGTAATATAAGTGAGGAGTTGTGGTTGTCCTAGGTAATGTACCTGAGGAGTCGCGGTTGTCCTGGGTAATGTACCCAAGGAATCGTGGTTGTCCTGGGTAATGTACCTAAGGAATCGTGGTTGTCCTGGGTAATATAACTGAGGAATTGTGGTTGTCCTAGGTAATGTACCTGAGGAGTCGTGGTTGTCCTGGGTAATGTACCTAAGGAATCGTGGTTGTCCTGGGTAATGTACTTGAGGAGTCGTGGTTGTCCTGGGTAATGTACCTGAGGAGTCGTGGCTGCGTGGCTGTACTAGGTAATGTACCTGAGGAGTCGTGGCTGCGTGGCTGTACTAGGTAATGTACCTGAGGAGTCGTAGTTATCCTGGGTAATGTACCTAAGGAGTCGTGGTTGTCCTGGGTAATATAACTGAGGAGTTGTGGTTGTCCTAGGTAATGTACCTGAGGAGTCGTGGTTGTTCTGGGTAATGTACCTAAGGAATCGTGGTTGTCCTGGGTAATATAACTGAGAAGTTGTGGTTGTCCTAGGTAATGTACCTGAGCAGTCGTGGTTGTCCTGGGTAATGTACCTAAAGAATCGTGGTTGTCCTGAGTAATATACCTGAGGAGTTGTGGTTGTCCTAGGTAATGTACCTGAGGAGTCGTGGTTGTCCTGGGTAATGTATCTAAGGAATCGTGGTTGTCCTGAGTAATGTACCTAAGGAGTCGTGGTTGTCCTGGGTAATATAACTGAGGAGTTGTGGTTGTCCTAGGTAATGTACCTGAGGAGTCGTGGTTGTCCTGGGTAATGTACCTAAGGAATCGTGGTTGTCCCGGGTAATATAACTGAGGAGTTGTGGTTGTCCTAGGTAATATACCTGAGGAGTCGTGGTTGTCCTGGGTAATGTACCTAAGGAATCGCGGTTGTCCTGGGTAATATGCCTAAGGAGTCGTGGTTGTCCTGGGTAATGGACCTAAGGAATCGTGGTTGTCCTAGGTAATGTACCTGAGGAGTCGTGGTTGTCCTGTGTAATGTACCTGAGGAGTCGTGGTCGTCCTGGGTAATGTACCTAAGTAGTCGTGGTTGTCCTGGGTGTTGTATGGTTCTGGTCAGTTTGCATTTATCAGGTGATGCCTCAACACACCCTGGCTGGAGAAGGAAGTAATTTGTCGAAGTTTAAAGGCTGCATTTCATGAACCTCTAATCCCTTCTGAGTCATTCAGTCTACGGGGCGCAGGATGCTGGACTCTTCGTCCACTAAGCCACGACTTGTCTAGGTAACCTCTTCAGAGACAAGAAATAAGAAAAGACATGGATGATGCTCGGGTGGGTGCAATAATATTTACGGCAACTGGGTCAGTTTAAGCTACAGCGTAGCGGTTCGCTCTCCTGCTGTTAGTGAACCTCCGCTGTATTTCTGTGTACATGTACTTGATTAAAGAGGAGCTCCGGTTCGGTGATTGTTAAGGTGTTTTTCTCACAGCCAGCGAGCCCTGGAGGGCGGCTCAAGCCTGCCACTAGAGGTGCTCAGAGTCGCTTCCGGGTGACATATTAAAGTTTGTATTTTGTATAATGGGGAGGGAGGGTAGGGAGGCTGAAGAAGGAGAGAGAGAGAGAGAGAGAATGAGACTGGGAGGGGCGACTAAGGTAGGCTTGAAATAGGGAGAACTCTGCAAGCAGTTCTGTATCTTAAAAAATCTCACTGATTGCTGCAGTACTTCTAAACATACCCATCTTAACGATAATCTCATTCCTAGTCAAATGCAAACTGTGTTCTCTATAAACTGATCTCTGAACAAATTTATGAAAAGCCGAAACGAACTTACTGATTGACAAATGAAATATATATAGTGAAATCAGGAAAAAAGTCTGGCTGCGCGCGTAGTGTCGTGGTGGTAATTATAACTGATATGCCCAGATAAATTTTTCCACTTATTGAGTAACACATTAGGAGACAGAGTCTAGTTAAGTTTTTTAAATGATCTATTATACTGATAGTAGTTTTGAAGGCAGCAACCCGGAGCAGCAATACTGGAAGTCATAAAACAACAGATTTAGTGAAAAAATAATTATTGTTATTAAATTACATTATATAATCCCAAACTTTTGAGTTTGAAACCCATGTTAGAACAGTTTTAGTGGTGACTTTTAGAAAGTGTGAAAACTCTAATTTTTAAGCGGATGTACTGCAACATCACTGAGGTATTGCAGCCTGTCTGGTTTTTGCAACAAGGTACATGTGTCCAAATTGTTTTTTTTTTTTTTTTGCTTTCAGGTTCACTGGCTTTTCCTGTGTTTTGTCTCCAGCACTCCTGGAACTCGAAGAATAGCCACCACGTAGTGACTGTTAGGAAATCATTCATACACAAAGCTAAAAGCTGTTCACAGTCAACTCTAATTTCATTCAGCATGCGTTGTATGATCCATAAGAGTTTAATGCTTACCAGGAATAAAATAATGATCTCAAAGGCTTTCTTTTGATGTGAATAGTTTCGAGTTCTATTTTTTCGTTTTATTGTGGAATTTTACTGTAGGTAACTCATTCTCCAAACACTGTTCCTTGAAGTTCTGGAATGTTTCCAGTCCTTTGTTATATTTGGTGAGATCACGATTCCAGTGGACAAGCCGACCAGCAGAGCTGGTCGGCTTATATTGATTCGTTATATAGAAAATATCAATATTTCCGTTTAGTAAACCGTGCAGTTAATTCTTCCGTCGACCCAGACTTGAGTGACCACATGATTATATCTGTCAAACACATTACACTCGTGTTCGTAGTAAACAGTAACTTCCAAAAAAGATCGGAACAGAAAAATGTATTTGAATAATGTTAGCATCAAGTAAAGGTTTTAGATAATCGCATCCTGAATTTCCTACATAAGTATTTTCATTATCATTAGTGTGTGTGTGCAAAGGATTAAAACCATTCTTAATATCATTTCCTCTACAGTAAAAATGTTTTGGGTTACAAAATCTTATCCCTTTGCATATAACTGGAATTTTTACAAACCTTTCCGACAACAGACAAAATTCATCGTTTGGTCCATATCTCAAAGGGAAATAAACAAAAAAAGAAAACTCACATCGGGAAGAATGGGCTTCAATCATTGATGGTTCGTAGTCAGAGAGCGGCAACCAGCAGTCGAGCAATACCTAGCTGGGCTATTGAAGGTCCATTTCTGTCACAATGCTAAAAGTTCGTGATATAAAAAGACGACCTCTATGGCTTGCTCTAAACAACCACTTTCAGACTCGTAGCGTTGACAATACAACAGAAAGAAGTCCACCTCCTTCAATCACTGGGCAGGGCAAAAACATGGGACAGGACAAGGTTACGTCAAGATTGCAGTTTAAGATAAGTGGACCCTCTGGTATCGCATTCCACTACACCTCTCCTAAATATTATCAGCTAAAAGGTTAAATAACTAATTTTATGGAAAATGAGCAACATAGTTCTGGTTCGCAAAATAAAAAATAGGAACGTAGCCAGCAACTGTTATTCAGTATCACTCTCAGTCACTGGTAAAGTTTAGAAATATTAAATCTAAAAAATAAATAACATTTATTTGATTATAATTTGTTTTAGAAATCACAGTAGCTGTTGTTCTTATAACAACAATTTGGTTTTAAAAAAAATTACTCTGCAGTTAATCACCTTCTGCATTACTGCACTTCATTATACGCCACCAGTCAGTGAATGATCAACAGACATTACTAGAAGTCTTGGTTTGGTATACCTCATCTGTTTCCTGGTAAAGAAACGTAAACTGGCTCCGTTCATCACCTCTTTAGCGATTACTTTCAAAATCAAACTCCAAGAGCGTCCATGATGGAGGGGATATTAACACCAGCTCAACTACGGCCGCAAATATAACATTCAGTAGTGCACATGGTCACTTGCTGTGGAATATCTACCTCAGCCACCCACTGAGGCACATTCTTGAAACTCAAGGTCCAAGCAAGAGAGTGCACTCAATGCGTATTTGGAGGTTGTACCTCCTGGAGACGGCGATAACATTTTACAATGGTTACTGGATAATATGAATGATGAGAAAGATTTTCTTTGGAATATTTATCTCGGAGTATTATGAGCTTAGGATAACACCTGAATGCTAAGTAAGCAGTGCGGAATAGGTAAAATTGCGATTTTGGCTTAAATAGCAATGCTCTTCTTGCCGAATACGGCAAGCGGAAATTTGTGAATGCAATAATTTCGCAAAAATCATTCTGAACCTAACGAAAAAAATATGTTTCACTGTGTCTGTTTTTTATTAAATTATTGTAAACTTATCCAAAATATATTTAATAGGATTAGGCTAAATTAAATAGCACTTGTTATAATAAGGTTAGGTAAGTTTTCTAACGTTATTTTTGTACAAAATTATTAATTTTTACATTAACATAAATGAAAAAAATATATATCTTTATACGTATAAGAGAAAATTTTTAGAAGTGTCTTAATTTTAGATGAGTTCTTCCTAATTGACCAGTTTTATCTATTCGGCACGACATATATATATATATATATATATATATATATATATATATATATATATATATATATATATATATATATATATATATATATATATATATATATATATATATATATATATGTGTGTGTGTGTGTGTGTGTGTGTGTGTGTGTGTGTGTGTGTGTGTGTGTGTGTGTGTGTGTGTGTGTGTGTGTGTGTGTGTGTGTGTGTGTGTGTGTGTGCGATTGTGTGTGTGTGTGTGTGTGTGTGTGTGTGTGTGTGTAGGACAAGCCACGGGGGGTGAAAATCTTTAGTGCTTTCACAATTCCCAGTGCGTCATCAGGATCTGTGTAATGTTGCATGGGAGCAACCAAAGCAGGGAGAGAAGTCTTAGAGTAGCGTAGGTGTCACTGGCCACAGTTACCCTTAGACTGGGTTAGTGGTCGGTGCCAACCCCACCCTGATGACGCACTGAGAAGTGTAAAAGTACTTCAGCTAAAGATTTCCCCCCCCCCCGTGGCTTGTCCTACATAGTTAAGATCGCCGTCTGCGATTATATATATATATATATATATATATATATATATATATATATATATATATATATATATATATATATATATATATATATATATATATATATATATTTTTCATTATCACACCGGCCGATTCCCACCAAGGCAGGGTGGCCCGAAAAAGAAAAACTTTCACCATCATTCACTCCATCACTGTCTTGCCAGAAGGGTGCTTTACACTACAGTTTTTAAACTGCAACATTAACACCCCTCCTTCAGAGTGCAGGCACTGTACTTCCCATCTCCAGGACTCAAGTCCGGCCTGCCGGTTTCCCTGAATCCCTTCATAAATGTTACTTTGCTCACACTCCAACAGCACGTCAAGTATTAAAAACCATTTGTCTCCATTCACTCCTATCAAACACGCTCACGCATGCCTGCTGGAAGTCCAAGCCCCTCGCACACAAAACCTCCTTTACCCCCTCCCTCCAACCCTTCCTAGGCCGACCCCTACCCCGCCGTCCTTCCACTACAGACTGATACACTCTTGAAGTCATTCTGTTTCGCTCCATTCTCTCTACATGTCCGAACCACCTCAACAACCCTTCCTCAGCCCTCTGGACAACAGTTTTGGTAATCCCGCACCTCCTCCTAACTTCCAAACTACGAATTCTCTGCATTATATTCACACCACACATTGCCCTCAGACATGACATCTCCACTGCCTCCAGCCTTCTCCTCGCTGCAACATTCATCACCCACGCTTCACACCCATATAAGAGCGTTGGTAAAACTATACTCTCATACATTCCCCTCTTTGCCTCCAAGGACAAAGTTCTTTGTCTCCACAGACTCCTAAGTGCACCACTCACTCTTTTTCCCTCATCAATTCTATGATTCACCTCATCTTTCATAGACCCATCCGCTGACACGTCCACTCCCAAATATCTGAATACGTTCACCTCCTCCATACTCTCTCCCTCCAATCTGATATTCAATCTTTCATCACCTAATCTTTTTATCCTCATAACCTT
>NC_091315.1:31701615-31731615 GCF_038502225.1 Cherax quadricarinatus
ATAGTTTCTCTTCCTGGGCTCGTTCGTTGTTAGGTGTTTTTCCCACTGGCCTGTCTGCTGCATATGAAAACTGACAGCAACTTCTCCCCACATAAAGATAGAAGAATCACAATAATACTTGTATACTGACTCCAACAAAGTATATAAAGAACTTCAGTAAATTGATGCAAGTTGAGTACATATAAAATACAAGAATAAAAAATTACAATTATAAGCATAAAAATCATGTATAAAAACTTACGTGCTGCAAGGCTAGGACAATAGTTTAAACAAATATCTTTATATAGAATTCGAATTAAAATATGAACATAAAAAATACACATATAAGTGCAACTGGAGTACAGATATAGAGGGCAGTATAAATAAATATAGCCAAAAAAAGAAAACATAAAACAATGCCTCAAAATATAAGTTTTTTTAAGAGGGGGACCGGTAAGCCAGCTAAAAGTCTCGGTCAGATGGCCAAAAGCTCCAGTGGAGGATCATCATGTGACTAAAACCCCTCATCAGGAAACACTTGTCCTGTTTCCTGATGACTCTTACCTAACCTAATCTAATGCCTGATAATTCAGAAAATTATAATACAGAATTATTCGTGGCTGATACGAAAATCAATACGGGTATTGACAAAGAAAATAGCTTGGAAATACAAAAGTGTAATAAATATCAGTCACAGAGAATGAAAACACAACAATTTGCTTTACAGAAACTAGCATCAGAAATCGACAGAAACATGCATAGAAAAAAATAATGAAATGTATATGATTTGGCCTATTAATTAATTATAACTTCACCTGTTCGTTTGCTATAGTTTTTATGTGTCCACACCCGACTGTAGACATTTAACTGACTTTTTAATATATCCATAACACCAAATACATCGTAATATTGGAATTACAATACAAAATGTAAAATATTCTCCCTTGATAATGATATTCTTGACATATTTTTCGATGTCTTGTTTTTCTTTACACAGTTCAATAAGCATATCCTTTGTTTTGCTTGGATAGTCTATTTATCCATGAACGGTTTTAGATATCAAAGTATATATGATAAAAGTATCAACTTATTTAATACGCTTTTCTATATTAACAACTAAATTTCAATTTGACGAATCTCACCTACATAACGCACATTATCTTCTCCCTCTTAACATTCCAAAAAGTTTTGATGTATTATAAATGTAGCCAGGATGATTGATAACAATAGATATTTTCAATATATAAGAAATAACTTAGGAGCAATGATATTATATCAATGTTTACACAAATGTTTGTATATAAAAAAACTTCCGGTTAAGAGATTTATCAGACTACCTCGCTTACTCATTAGCTAAATGGTGTAAGTTATACACTACGCTTCACTAAACAAGGTTCTTGTTATCGGTTCTTCCTGGAATAGAGTTTCGTTCTGTGTTGAGCTTTATTAAGTTATATAGTTAATAGGCATATTAACTGTATGACTTCCATTGAGATGTTGTCCCAGTACAAGTTTACTTTGCAGGTAATGTTTGTGTCTTCATCCGTGTCAACATTATGCCCTTTCTTTCTTCTGTGTGGTAGAATATTCATCCGAGTTGATCCGTGTTGTCGGGTGGCATTCAGGAGGTATGAAATTGGTTTGTATCGCTGTCTTTAGGTTGCTAAGGTACGAATGAGTCAGGATTATGAGTGACGAATAGATCGGTTAGTAAAGTTAAGTAGCGTTTCTGTCTCGTGTTTAGCAAAAAAAGGAATCTAACCTCTGGGACTGAGCTAAATATCCCACACGGTTTTAACGCTTCTTGTAAATATAGTTATAATATTACAAGCTGAAAATTTCATAACGTTCAGATAAAAATGCGTGAAATACATCACTGTTTCTCTGAATCAAGCAACTGTTGACCGAAATCGCCCACAAATAAAATAAGGCTGAATCTCCTAGTGTCAACAATTCTCTTAGGTATGTATACTGGGGTACAGTATTGTACAGTCTCAAAGGTTAGGCATAGCTGGAAGACTCAACTCACTCTTTTAAACCCACCCTCTACCTCCCTCCTCCCCAATCCCATATCCATTACGTCCCTGCCCCCTGCCCCATCACCCACTGTCTTTCTCTTTCTCTCTCTCTCTCTCTCTCTCTCTCTCTCTCTCTCTCTCTCTCTCTCTCTCTCTCTCTCTCTCTCTCTCTCTCTCTCTCTCTCTCTGAGACTCAAACGTGCGCCCCTTCTGCTATCTCAGGACAGGACTTTAAAGGGGAAACAATAATCCAATTTAATCAGCTTTATGGCCTGGGTGATACGAGAAGCGACACCAAGAAGCAAGTTAAAGGGACTCTCTTGGCCTGCCACGCTGGAGGAAGCAGTGCCTTGTGTGACGCTGTTTTCCTGTTTTTTTTTTTTTTTGGAGGGGGGAGGGGATTGATATCTGTTTTGTATGAATAGTTATTTTCTGTTTTGGTGTTTGTTTTGTGGTGGCGAGTGATGTGTATGTTATTAGTTAAAGGCACTTGTCGAATGACACTTGCCCTTGTCTACTTTCCAGTATGTACTTACCTACATGGGGTTTTAGGGGTCGAGTCTCAGCAGTTAGTTACTGCTAGTTTTGAGATTTCTAAGATTGTTACTCAACATGGTAAACGTCTAAGCCCGGGAAGTATATTAAAAAATCATGACTAGAATGTACACCTGTCATTTGTGATGGTTCTCTGCTGAAGGATAATTATTCATCGAAAGAAGGATCTGCCAGCGAGAAGAAACATAGTAAGAGACACAACATTAAAATTGGAAACAAAAATAACAGAGCGGGTAACATAAGGTATTAAGATCACTGATGCTGCGTCATCGCCCAGGCTGTCAAAACTACCTCTACTGTTTCCAGGGATCTACTGCTTCCTGTATTTGACTCACGAGGCTGTTGTGCAGGCGAAACTTTTCAGTGCTAAAAGTCACAGTATTTTCATATATATATTCATGCGAGTCATTGTTTTCAGTCATGAATTTTGAAGATTTAATGGTGATATCATTGCTACGTAGCTCTAACAAGCACCAAATACAAAACTTAGAGAAAACATCTGTTATCATTAGTACAGCAGTAAAAGTCTTACTGAAAATAAAATATATTTATATTCATTTTCTTGATTTTTCATGTTTTATTTTATTATCACCCAAAGCTTATCATTTTACTGATAAGGTACAATTTTACAGTATTTGTAAATGATGCTATTTTTCAAATGTCTTTTTTTTAAATATTGACTTCAGTAATCTTTTGAACGTGATTTCTAAAATGTTTTCAAATATTTTAATCTGTTTGTTATATTCTTATTAATTGTAAAATACCGAATATACCTAAACAACTATATTCGTCTTTTTTTCTAAAATAAACATCCATTATAATTGTCAATAATTTAATAATTTCACGTCTTATGTATCAATATTTATATATAACATTTTATTTTGCTAAAACTATCTTATTTAAAACAATTTAGTCAAGCTATTATTTAACTCAAGCCAAGTTTATTTTCATCTTTCTCCATAAAATTTTGCATAATAATAGTAATAATAATAATAATAATAATAATAATAATAATAATAATAATAATAATAATAATAATAATAATAATAATAATAATAATAATAGTAGTAGTAGGTTGGTAGACAGCAACCACCCAGGGAAGTACTACCGTCCTGCCAGATGACTGTGAAACAAAAACCTGTAACTGTTTTGCATGATGGTAGGATTGCTGGTTTCTTTTTCTGTCTCATAAACACGCTAAGATAACAGGGATATCTTGCTACTCCTACTTACACTTTGGTCACACTTCACAGACACGCACATGCATATATATATATACATACATCTAGGTTTTTCTCCTTTTTCTAAATAGCTCTTGTTCTTTTTTATTTCTTCTATTGTCCATGGGGAAGTGGAAAAGAATCTTTCCTCCGTAAGCCATGCGTGTCGTATGAGGCGACTAAAATGCCGGGAGCAATGGGCTAGTAACCCCTTCTCCTGTATACAATTACTAAAAAAGAGAAGAAGAAAAACTTTATAAAACTGGGTTGCTTAAATGTGCGTGGATGTAGTGCGGATGACAAGAAACAGATGATTGCTGATGTTATGAATGAAAAGAAGTTGGATGTCCTGGCCCTAAGCGAAACAAAGCTGAAGGGGGTAGGAGAGTTTCAGTGGGGGGAAATAAATGGGATTAAATCTGGAGTATCTGAGAGAGTTAGAGCAAAGGAAGGGGTAGCAGTAATGTTAAATGATCAGTTATGGAAGGAGAAAAGAGAATATGAATGTGTAAATTCAAGAATTATGTGGATTAAAGTAAAGGTTGGATGCGAGAAGTGGGTCATAATAAGCGTGTATGCACCTGGAGAAGAGAGGAATGCAGAGGAGAGAGAGAGATTTTGGGAGATGTTAAGTGAATGTATAGGAGCCTTTGAACCAAGTGAGAGAGTAATTGTGGTAGGGGACTTGAATGCTAAAGTAGGAGAAACTTTTAGAGAGGGTGTGGTAGGTAAGTTTGGGGTGCCAGGTGTAAATGATAATGGGAGCCCTTTGATTGAACTTTGTATAGAAAGGGGTTTAGTTATAGGTAATACATATTTTAAGAAAAAGAGGATAAATAAGTATACACGATATGATGTAGGGCGAAATGACAGTAGTTTGTTGGATTATGTATTGGTAGATAAAAGACTGTTGAGTAGACTTCAGGATGTACATGTTTATAGAGGGGCCACAGATATATCAGATCACTTTCTAGTTGTAGCTACACTGAGAGTAAAAGGTAGATGGGATACAAGGAGAATAGAAGCATCAGGGAAGAGAGAGGTGAAGGTTTATAAACTAAAAGAGGAGGCAGTTAGGGTAAGATATAAACAGCTATTGGAGGATAGATGGGCTAATGAGAGCATAGGCAATGGGGTCGAAGAGGTATGGGGTAGGTTTAAAAATGTAGTGTTAGAGTGTTCAGCAGAAGTTTGTGGTTACAGGAAAGTGGGTGCAGGAGGGAAGAGGAGCGATTGGTGGAATGATGATGTAAAGAGAGTAGTAAGGGAGAAAAAGTTAGCATATGAGAAGTTTTTACAAAGTAGAAGTGATGCAAGGAGGGAAGAGTATATGGAGAAAAAGAGAGAAGTTAAGAGAGTGGTGAAGCAATGTAAAAAGAGAGCAAATGAGAGAGTGGGTGAGATGTTATCAACAAATTTTGTTGAAAATAAGAAAAAGTTTTGGAGTGAGATTAACAAGTTAAGAAAGCCTAGAGAACAAATGGATTTGTCAGTTAAAAATAGGAGAGGAGAGTTATTAAATGGAGAGGTAGAGGTATTGGGAAGATGGAAGGAATATTTTGAGGAATTGTTAAATGTTGATGAAGATAGGGAAGCTGTGATTTCGTGTATAGGGCAAGGAGGAATAACATCTTGTAGGAGTGAGGAAGAGCCAGTTGTGAGTGTGGGGGAAGTTCGTGAGGCAGTAGGTAAAATGAAAGGGGGTAAGGCAGCCGGGATTGATGGGATAAAGATAGAAATGTTAAAAGCAGGTGGGGATATAGTTTTGGAGTGGTTGGTGCAATTATTTAATAAATGTATGGAAGAGGGTAAGGTACCTAGGGATTGGCAGAGAGCATGCATAGTTCCTTTGTATAAAGGCAAAGGGGATAAAAGAGAGTGCAAAAATTATAGGGGGATAAGTCTGTTGAGTGTACCTGGTAAAGTGTATGGTAGAGTTATAATTGAAAGAATTAAGAGTAAGACGGAGAATAGGATAGCAGATGAACAAGGAGGCTTTAGGAAAGGTAGGGGGTGTGTGGACCAGGTGTTTACAGTGAAACATATAAGTGAACAGTATTTAGATAAGGCTAAAGAGGTCTTTGTGGCATTTATGGATTTGGAAAAGGCGTATGACAGGGTGGATAGGGGGGCAATGTGGCAGATGTTGCAAGTGTATGGTGTAGGAGGTAGGTTACTGAAAGCAGTGAAGAGTTTTTACGAGGATAGTGAGGCTCAAGTTAGAGTATGTAGGAAAGAGGGAAATTTTTTCCCAGTAAAAGTAGGCCTTAGACAAGGATGTGTGATGTCACCGTGGTTGTTTAATATATTTATAGATGGGGTTGTAAGAGAAGTAAATGCGAGGGTCTTGGCAAGAGGCGTGGAGTTAAAAGATAAAGAATCACACACAAAGTGGGAGTTGTCACAGCTGCTCTTTGCCGATGACACTGTGCTCTTGGGAGATTCTGAAGAGAAGTTGCAGAGATTGGTGGATGAATTTGGTAGGGTGTGCAAAAGAAGAAAATTAAAGGTGAATACAGGAAAGAGTAAGGTTATGAGGATAACAAAAAGATTAGGTGATGAAAGATTGAATATCAGATTGGAGGGAGAGAGTATGGAGGAGGTGAACGTATTCAGATATTTGGGAGTGGACGTGTCAGCGGATGGGTCTATGAAAGATGAGGTGAATCATAGAATTGATGAGGGAAAAAGAGTGAGTGGTGCACTTAGGAGTCTGTGGAGACAAAGAACTTTGTCCTTGGAGGCAAAGAGGGGAATGTATGAGAGTATAGTTTTACCAACGCTCTTATATGGGTGTGAAGCGTGGGTGATGAATGTTGCAGCGAGGAGAAGGCTGGAGGCAGTGGAGATGTCATGTCTGAGGGCAATGTGTGGTGTGAATATAATGCAGAGAATTCGTAGTTTGGAAGTTAGGAGGAGGTGCGGGATTACCAAAACTGTTGTCCAGAGGGCTGAGGAAGGGTTGTTGAGGTGGTTCGGACATGTAGAGAGAATGGAGCGAAACAGAATGACTTCAAGAGTGTATCAGTCTGTAGTGGAAGGAAGGCGGGGTAGGGGTCGGCCTAGGAAGGGTTGGAGGGAGGGGGTAAAGGAGGTTTTGTGTGCGAGGGGCTTGGACTTCCAGCAGGCATGCGTGAGCGTGTTTGATAGGAGTGAATGGAGACAAATGGTTTTTAATACTTGACGTGCTGTTGGAGTGTGAGCAAAGTAACATTTATGAAGGGATTCAGGGAAACCGGCAGGCCGGACTTGAGTCCTGGAGATGGGAAGTACAGTGCCTGCACTCTGAAGGAGGGGTGTTAATGTTGCAGTTTAAAAACTGTAGTGTAAAGCACCCTTCTGGCAAGACAGTGATGGAGTGAATGATGGTGAAAGTTTTTCTTTTTCGGGCCACCCTGCCTTGGTGGGAATCGGCCGGTGTGATAATAAAAAAAAAAAATAAAAATATAAAAATAATAATGATAATAATAATAATAAAAATAACTGTTGCTCAAAATTCCCACTGGCATGTGAGAAAATATTTCAGAAATTTATCGCAGGTTTTGGCACACGGTCTCTAAAAAAGGTTCACCACCCTGACCTAGATGATATGGGTGTAAAATTACCTGTTTGGTCTATTATTACCTAAAAAATGAAGGTGTGACAAAAGCTATATGAAGTGGATATATCATTACCTAGATGGTGTGGAAGTATCATTACCTAGATGGTGTGGATATATTATCGCCTACATGGTGTAGTTTTATCACTAAGTATAGTAGATGGTGAGAAAATAACAGTAGATATTTGCTTATAACACAGTACACACTAATCGTGGAGTCTTACTCGATAAAATTTAATAAGAATATGAGAATAAACTCTTCACTTATGATGGAGAGAATTTCATAATACTCTCACATCCCGATACTGTCACATTGTGTATATTGTTTATTAGACGTGCCAAAACAGTGTGGTTAATTCTACGGTCACGAAACACCACATTTCACTTACCAGTAAGTAGGTACCTGGGGTGTTAGCAGTCTGGTGTGAGTCGCATCCTTTGGACAAAATTTGCACAATTTGCCCGAAATACTCTGTCAGCTATGGTCTGTATAAGTTGTACCATGTATTATTATTATTATTAAAACTGTTCCCCCTCCCTCGGGATGTGCAGTAGCTTGGTTGTAGCTCGCTTCTCCAAGGCGGAGAGTCTAGTAAACGAGAGGCAGCAGAGTTAAATGTAAAATACAAGTTTATTATGCACTAACCTGGCCATCTTGTCGTAAGTAACATCCTGAATGTGCAAAGTTACGGAACTTGTTTTTGCAATAGGCCTGCCACCAAGACGTACGCTTACTGCAAGAACTCATGCATTTTGTAGACCTGTGGAGCTGCCAGTATGACATTCACGTCCAGGTCTTGGGAAATACTATGTATTTCCTCTCTTTGTAAACTGATTGAGCTATCAGATAACTTTAGAGGAATATTCAGTTTGAGAGCATTTTATTAGATTGATTAATAAACATGTAAAAAATACATAAAATAAGATAATAATAATATTAATATTAATAATAACGCAAGCAACGTTATTAAAGAGGCAAGCCTCGCCAGCTGAATACACTTCATTAAATATTTCGTGTTCGCTAACGACATCTGGTGAAGAAGTTTAATATTCAGCGCTGAGGAACAACTTCACTTCTAATTTTCATTATTTTTCACTCCTTAAGTTTCTTAGGATTTTTAAATAATAATAATAATAATAATAATAATAATAATAATAATAATAATAATAATAATAATAATAATAATAATAATAATATTATTATTATTATTATTATTATTATTATTATTATTATTATTGTTGTTGTTGTTATTATTATTATTATTATTGTTATTATTATTATTATTATAATTATTATTATTATTATTATTATTATTATTATTATTATTATTATTATTATTATTATTATTATTATTTTTATTATTATTATTATTATTATTATTATTATTATTATTATTGTTATTATTGTCATTATTATTATTATTATTATTATTATTATTATTATTATTATTTTTATTATTATTATTATTATTATTATTATTATTATTGTTATTATTGTCATTATTATTATTATTATTATTATTATTATTATTATTATTATTATTATTATTATTATTATTATTATTATTATTATTAACTCTTACTTTATATTTTATTTTCTCGTCTTGCACTCTTCTCAGCATATATTCAGCCTTACACAAGTCTCAAAATAACTATACGAGATAAGAATGCAAAAAAAAAAAATGAAAAAATCATAATTGCTATAAAATTTTATAGGCTCGGCTGCCTCGGCACCGTTCCATGATACCCTCAGGGCAATTACACGCAGCAGCAGAAGTCATGTAGGAAGGGTAGAAGGGAGGGGATGCGGGAGGACGGGGGTATGGAAGGGCATGGAAGAAGGAGAGGGAGAGAGAGAGAGAGAGAGAGAGAGAGTAGGATATTAATGCCACCCTCTTCCATTTTCTCAGAATTAGATTCATGAATGTAAATTGGTAAAGAAATGGAAGATAGCACATACACACACAATACCAAGATTTAAGAGGTGACAGGAAGGGCCCTTTAAAGTTCAGGCCCATCTCGATGACAAGTGCTGTGAAAATATTGAAAAAAAAAATCATTAGAGAAAAAATGGAAGAAACACTTAGAGAACAAACACCTACTAAATGATAAGCAACTTGTTTTTCTGCCTATAATTTCATGTATGTCAACTCTATAAAGTTGACATGACATAGTCACGGGGATTGTTTGAGAAAGTAATAGGTGGAAACATTTCATTCATCTAAAATTTCATAGGTGGGATATCAGAAGGCCTACGGCCTTGTGAAATTATTTACAAATATTATATCTCGGTTCAAATTAAGATCCGAACCGGTGCACTCTGTATCAAAGTACTCAATACTTTTGCTACACATCTGGGATCTGGCTGTGTGGCAAAAGTACTGTGCACTTTGATACATAGTGTACAGGTTCGACTCCTTCTATGGACTGAGAGTGGTATGCAGAAGAGTGTCTTTGAACACAAAATGTCGAACCTTATAGTGGACGAGTTACAGCACTGGATTTCAGTTTTCTCAGCTAAGAACAGAAAACTGAAGCTACATTGGTCTCAGACTCACCAAACTAAACTGTTGAAGATTTGATAAAAAACGTTGCCAGCTCTGACGAATCGCAACTTCTGCCCCAACACGTAGACAGTAACGTGAGAATCTGGCGAGACCCTTTGGGATGTGGTGAAACAGGGGATTCACAGCATGAATCTGCATCCGACAGTTCTAAGTAGCTGCTTCATGCTATTAAGTCAACGTGAACCAGGCTTTCTAAGTAATGTTTCCAGCACTTTATTAAATCCAGGCCACGAATACTTCAGGCTGTTCCTGGAGACGATGGGTATCCCTACTCAGTCCTAGAAGGGCGTACCTAGTAAGGTAGGCATTGAGTGTAAAAGGGTGTTTGTTTTAATGAATCTTATTCACTTTTCTTTTCCTTAGATCAAACCTGGCACTGCACGAGTCCTACGGGTTATTACGAAAATAATATAGATCATATATCTACTTGGCTGGCACTCATACGGTTGTCAGTGAAGCCTTCCTTCTCTACCCTTCAAGAGGAAAAAATTAGTCCTATGCTACTGGCGAATGGCTGTTGATTCCAGGAATTTGAGATGCCCATTTCTTCATGTACAACTAATTTGCCTACCATTCTCCAGGTGCTCATGACTCCTGTTTGTTTATTGCTTTCGTTAAGTATAATAATCATGATAGTTTTAGTCCGTTTCATCTCCCAGTTAACACTACCTTCTTTCTCTTTCCTCCTCTAACAAGCATAACTCCTTCTTCCTTTAACTTTGTCCCATTTTTCACTAACATACACAACCATCTCCCTGCCTTCATTTCGTCCCTTCTTGTCTAACATGCATAACCCCCTCCGACCCTTCTCGTCTTCCCCCTTTCCTCTCACATGCATATTTCAGTCTCCTTTTTTTTTCAAAAAACTGATGTTTCGGGGGTTGAACGAGAATGTGACTCTGTTTGTCGAGGGAGATTGTTGTTTTATTTTAGTCTTTTAAGAGGTGGGGAGTTTTAGGGAGGAACCCTACCTGTTGTTATCCCTCTTGTTGTATACCTTGTGTGTGTGTGCGTGTGCGTGTGTGTGTGTGTGTGTGTGTGTGTGTGTGTGTGTGTGTGTGTGTGTGTGTGTGTGTGTGTGTGTGTGTGTGTGTGTGTGTGTGTGTGTGTGTGTGTGTGTGTGTGTGTGTGTGTGTGTGTGTGTGTGTGTGTGTGTGTGTGTGTGTGTGTGTAGTCTTATCTTCTCACATATACGTGGTTGCACAGGTCAAGTCTCAGCTCCTGGCCATGATTTCTTTTCTGCTGTCCTCTTCTAGGCTCACTCTCGTACCTCTTCTTAAAGCTGTGCATCGATCCTGCCTCCTCCACTCCACTGTCCAGGTCGCTCCACTTACTAACTACTCTGAGGATTAAGAAATATCCTAACATTTATCTGGCTCATCTGAGTTTACAACTTTCAGTTGAGCTCTGGTGTTCCTACTCGCTTCTCAAACAATTCGTCCCTGTACACCCTATTAATTATTTTCAGTATTTTGTACGTCGTTATTATATCATGTCATCAGGTTCAGTTTCTTAATTCCTCCTCATAGCTTATACCTCCTAGCTCTGGGACTAGATTCGTTGGAAATTTCTTCTCTTTCTATAGTTTCTTGACATTTTTAATCAATTGTGCGTTCCATACTGGTACTGCATAGTCATGAAAGCTAATTTTGGATTTGTCAGATGCGTACTTAGCTGCAGCAGGTATTCGGTTGACATGTGCCTCAGGCGATTTGCTCCGTACAGTGTTCACCCCAAGGTCCTTCGCTTGGAATGCATTCTATGTCCCAAGAGCCTACATTCGGTATGCCATTTTCTTTGCCCGTCCCAAATCTTCGTACTTTGCATTTGCTGGGGTTACTTTTCTGGTCTTCACCTGTTTATATTTTTTTCATTAGTTTTACACCATTTGCAAACAGGGATACATCTAACTCTTTTTCTTCTGTCATGTCGTCCAAGTACACAGGACATTACTGGTCATAGCACTTATCTTTGTGGAATTCCTCCTCACACGCATGCATTCCGACGCCTTGTGCAATTTGCCCCTCTCTTTCCTGCCTCATGTCTACACTGTCGTATAACTCTAGTAGGGTTATGAGGCAGGACTTGATATCTCTAAAGCTGTGCTGGTTGTTTATGAACCTTGAATGGCCTAGGTAATGATCTTGAATGGCTTAGGCAATTACGTTGATTGACCTAGGAAGTAACCTTGACTGACCTAGGTAGTGACCTTGACTGACCTTGATAGTCATCTTGACTGACCTAGGCAGTGATCTTAACTGCTTTAGGTAGTGACCTTGACTGACCTAGATAGTGATCTTGACTGACCTAGACAGTGATCTTAGTGATCTTAGGTAGTGATCTTGGCTGACCTAGTTAGTGGCCTTTACTGACCTAGGTAGCGATCTTGAGTGGCTTACGTAGTTACGTTGAGTGACCTAGGTATGATCTTGACTGACCTGAGGGAAGTATCAACTGACGTAGTTGCTAGTATCATCTGGCCTAATTGAAGCCATCATCTAACCCAGAAGGAGCCATCGTCTGACCTAGATGGAGCTATTATCTGATCTACATAGTGCTATCCTCAACAATCTACTCGTAACATTCTACTGCCTCTGGCCAGATCCACATATCGCCAACCCTCAACCTATCGTTTGTATGATCTCACATATTAACTTTATCATAAACTCACAATTAATCAAAGAATATATATGTATTTATGAATGTACGTATGTATCTCCTCCCCCCCCTTTCTTTCTCTCTCTCTCTCTCTCTCTCTCTCTCTCTCTCTCTCTCTCTCTCTCTCTCTCTCTCTCTCTCTCTCCATTTAGTTGTGGCCAAGCGTAATATAATTATACCTATTCAGAGCTAAATTTGATATCACTCGTGATGAGTATTTTATATGAGGGAAAAGTCTAAAAATTATATTGCTACTGAAAAATTTCTGTCGAAATAAAGGTTAACTATGTGTGTAGTCTTATGAAGACTCCATCAGTGGTCAGGTATCCCCTCACTGGGCTTCATCAGTGATCAGGTATCCCTTCACTGGGTCAGGTATCCCCTCACTGAGCTTCATCAGTGGTCAGGTATCCCCTCACTGGGCTTCATCAGTGATCAGGTATCCCTTCACTGGGTCAGGTATCCCCTCACTGAGCTTCATCAGTGGACAGGTATCCCCTCACTGGACTTCATCAGTGGTCAGGTATCCCCTCACTGGGCTTGCATAATGAACTCGTTCTTAGAGATAAATATTTCCATTGAATTAATGTGAATTAAGAAAATTAAATCTTTGACTTATATTCTGAATCATCATGAACAATGCAGTATACTGTACATTTTATGAATTACAGTAAAGCAGAGAGAGAGAGAGAGAGGGAGAGAGAGAGAGAGAGAGAGAGAGAGAGAGAGAGAGAGAGAGAGAGAGAGAGAGAGAGAGAGAGAGAGAGAGAGAGAATTGAAGACGAAGACGGTAGTGTAGTAAAAGTACGGACAGAGAGGAAGGTAGATCGTAAGGAGTCTTCCAAAAGGGAGGAGGAAATAGAGGAGTCATCCAGAAGGAAGTACGAGGAGAGGGAACAACATTAAGGAGACTGACGGAGTAGTTTGAGGAAATATCCTGCACTCATTGGAACTTAATGACTTAGAAGAAATCTTATGGGAAGCTTGGCAGCACTCTGCCTTTCCCTGGCCACGCCCTTAGCCCTGGCCACGCCCTTAACCCTGTCCACGCCCCTAGCCCTAGCCACACTCCTAGCCCTGGGCACAACTCTAGCCCTTGCCACGCCCTCAGCCCCCCTATTGTTGGCCACACCCCCAGTCCTAGCCCCGCCTGCAACCATGCCACACCTCTTTTCCTGGTCACGTTCCTGTTCCTTGTCATCCTCCCTCAGCTTCGACCAGTCCCTAAGCACTGACCACGCCCACAAGCCTAGCCACGCCCCCTCAGCTACTAATTACTGTTAACCCAGCTAGTCACGTGTTTTCTATAAAAAACATTTAGTTGCCTGTATAGCCAGGACAGCCTAGCAGATTTTATTACCTAATGTAAGACACGAAACCAATCCTGTGTGATGGAATATTACATCTAGCTTTAGTTTATGCAACTTAGGCTTATTTAAAGGTTTTTGTGAAGCTTGAACAAGTTTTATTATGAAAATCCGTCCAATATACGCTGCCTGAGAAATAGCCACCTCAGGTTTTTCAACAAGCAAAGTGGGAGAATGACAAGATTGCTTCCACCACAACCAATCTCTAATACTAAAGAGAGAGAGAGGATGCTGATACCAGTTATATGACTGGTGTGGTTCTCAATGAAGACACTGAATCTCACACCTGCACTATCAACTGCGAGAAAAAATTGTGTCAGCCCATAATCGGAACTCTTTTACCTAGCAGATTTTGCTAATATTTTCACACCAGTTAACCAAAATGGTTAGTATTTCGATCGCAGGTAATGAATGACCCGTGAAACCTGGTCGTAATGGGAAATGGAGCAAACAAACTCAGCAGTAGATTATAATGTATATTTTGCCACCACCCACTATATACAGATATGTACAATATATACAGATAGAATAATTGTAAGTGTACACAGCGGTGACAGATGGCAAAGCAGAAGCCAGAGAGAGTGCACCGTGCTCAACCAGCAGGTAGTCAAGTCTGCCAATGCTTACCGCAAGTGAACCCCGTTGCTTCAGCATTGGCGGGCTTGCCTGTAATTGATCATTGAACCAAGGTACTGATTTAACTATGGGTACCCTATCGATCGTTAAACCCTTAGCACCCGGTTCGCTGGTTGGGAGTGTGAAATAGGCCGAGTAAATTGTAAAATACTCTTTGCATGCCACAGTTACCTTGTTGTACACACATCTCCCCGCTGGTACTACTGCACAGTTTTTTTCCTGTTATGAAAACAACCATCACTAAACGCTAAAGTGATGCCGTCCTGGCTCTTCACTCTTCACTACACAACTCATGCTATACTAACCTCACTAAACTAATCTCAATACCCGACTCAAGCTACACAACCCTCAATACACTAGCGTAACTGCAGAAACCATTACACAATCCTCACTACACAACGCAGCACTCGCTACACTACCTTCACTACACAACCCTCAATAAACAACCCTTTACTACCCAACCCTTCCCTCACTAATCTTCCTTCACTACCAGGCGCTAAGGGCATTGTGACTGGTGACAGCCACGGCCTTCAACTGCGTTCTATCACCTCAAGACATCAAATCAACACGTTTTTCACTGGGCTATTGACATCGGATTACTGGTGTTTACACAACTTGTGGCGCTATTTAGGGAATGTCACTTGTTCTCTATATCGTGTTGCTCACACTTTGTCTATCTTCTCTCTCCTTCCTTCCTTCCTTCCTCCCTCCTTCGTTTCTTTCCCCTCCCTCTTCATCTCTCTCCCTCTCTCTCTCTCTCTCACACACACACACACACACACACACACACACACACACACACACACACACAATAAATATTAGATGATTGGATAATATTTTTTTCTATTACTATAGTGAATCCTCGTGTTCCTCCTGCTTTTCGTTCTTCATAACTTTCTCTAGCCATTACATAGGTGGGCAGAATTACGAAAAGAAGGATGGCTGTATGATGCTTCATGGCAAGTGATTTAATACAAATTTGAGATCAGGCTTCTTTGCAGAGCTGTGGAATAGTTTCCTCTCTGAACTTATCATTAGTAAAGCAATTTTATTTTTCAATATTCGACTGGATGTACACTTTTAAAATATTCTCTAGGATTCCACTAGTCACAGTTGAGTTTTGGTTGCGGCTACTCGCACCCTCGCGAAAAGTTTTGAAATAAAGCAGGATGTCCCATTAGCCTCGGTCCACGTAGAGAACAGCGTGTATTGGTAGGTTTAGAGGTAGACACAGCTCTATTGCTGTCAGTAGAGTAGGATGTTTTGTTGCAGTAGTAATAATACTGCTGAAGTAAGTGACTGTTCGAGCCAATTCATTTCACTTATATTATTTTTTCCTGTCGATATATCATTGTCCACTTTGCCTGATACGAAATGACTTTTGTTCTTTCCTGATTTTTTTAATGCTGAAAGAGGTTAAAGGGAAGGAAGTGCGGTTTATGCTTTACTCTCCTTACTTCAGCCAACTAAACAGTAATAGACAATCCTTCATCAAAATAGTTAAAGATAGTATTTTCCTGCTGACTGCTTTGACGAAGACTGCAGGATCTCTTATCAGCATTACCCAAGTGTTCACTCGCCCTTTCTCTTACTCAAGAAAGTTTTAACATGTCACCTTTTCTGAGAGGACCAAAAAAGACCCACCCTGCTAATGAAAGTCAATATTTCACTATGACTAAGACAGTTGGATGTGCAACTTGGACACGAGAATCAAGAACGACTGTTTACCGAGGAGTTTTCTCTGCGGGTCTCCCGTTTTTCACTGACACTTCGATTTTGTTATAGCTTCCATTTGTTATTGCAATTATTTGGCACTATGGTCTAACGGGATATTTTTAGTTAATAGACTGCAGTCTAACCTAACCAGATCTTACTTAATCTATAAACCTCATCAAGAAACCTAATCGAGAAACCTAATCGAGAAACCTAATCGAGAAATCTAATCGAGAAACGCGCTTGAAACAGTTTTCAAAATAGAGTTTAGGAGGAAGTGATGGAAAAAACACAGAATGTCTCATCAGCAACTAGCGGATGAAATATTCAGAGCAGGAATATTCCCTTCAATTAAGGGGGGTTACGAAGGGTGCTCCGGGGGTCCCAGGCTCCTGGTCAGGTATTGACTTTAGGCTCCGTCCAGCTCTCTCTTGAAGACAACCAGGGATCTATTGGTAATCCCCCTCGTGTATGGTAGGAGGAAGGTGAACAGCCATGGGACCCATGACACTTATTGCGTTATTTCTTAGTCTACTTAGCCCCAGTTTGTGCTGACTAAGGATGGAGTTTTGAGACTCTCTGACCGCGGGTTCAAATCCAGCCCGTGGTATGGTTTGTTTGCAATCGTGTCATTACGATTTCGTGAGTCAAGACTCCCTTATCTCTCTCTCTTCACACAAACAGTCTTGCAAGCATCTGTACTAGATACCTGTAAACACGTCTACCCAACACTTTTATCAAATGTGTGCAATCACATATGGAAAACACCTATAGGCATCGTATCAAACATCTGGAATTACCTATTTCAAACACAGTCACCTGAGAAAAAGACCAGCAAGCAATCATATGTACGGAGACCTGTAAACGCCTGAGCCGAACTCCTGTAAGCACCTGTAATAAACATATTCAACCACCTGTACCAAACATCTGCAGGCACTCTTATACAACGCCTGCAAGTGGTACCAAATCCCTGCAAGCACTTGTACCAAAACCCTGCAAGCAATTGTATTAGATATCTTCAAGCACCTACCAGCAGCTATATAAAATGCTTGTTAGCAATTATATAAAGCAACTTCAAACACCTAAAAGGAACAGTACCAAACACCTGCAAACTGCTGTTTACTCTCCCTTGTCTCACTGGCCACCGCCAAGTGATGCACCGACCGCCTTCAAGAAGCAATGGTTCACACATTTGTCAGGCCATTAACACACGCTTGTAAATTATCCAAAACCGCAAGCGTAACTGAATTAATCCATCCGTTTAAAGGCGGCTCAAGATGGATGTTCGGTTAAGAGCGATGCCGTTTATACGGGAATTTACTGGAGAGAGGCAATAACCGTTATGGTTTATGTGAGGTGCCGTCGCCTGCAGCAGCGAGCTAAAATGATATACACCAAGCAGGTTTACATTGTATAACAGTATTTTGGTGGTGATGTGGTGGTATTAGAGGGAGGTGGTGGAGGTGGTGGTATTAGTTGAAGGTGGTGGTAGTGGTGTTAGCTGAAAGTGGTTGTGGAGGTGGTGGTAATAGCTGAGGGTGATGGTAGTGGTGATAGTTGAAGGTGGTGGTAGTGGTGGTATTGATGAGTAGTGTTGATTGTTGCTAATGTTGATGGTGGTTGGTGCTCTTGGAGGTTGGTTTTGACCATGATGTTAATTATGGTTGGTGTTTATAATGGTTGGTGTTGATGATGATTGAAGTAGGTTATCTGGTAGCTGTTCTTAGTATGTCTAATCGACAACATGGCCAGCCATGCTGTTCACACTTGCTACAGGTATCCCAGTATTGGCCCCAGAGACTGTTTCGTTAAGAGGTGAAGAACTTTATAAATTCAACAATGGTTCCACTATGTAGTTGATGAGTGTTTGATGAAGAACCTGACACTACTTTTATCTCTAAAAGTAATTATTAAACCTCTGTTTTTCAATGAGAAAGTTTCTTGATATTTTCCACACGTCTCAATCTCGTAAGGAATACATCGGTGTGAAGACTTGGAATCATTTCCATTGGTATAATACCTTTCCCGCTAGGTCTACATAGTGTAGAACTAAGGATTTTTATCAGTTATCGCTAAAATTTAGTAAAACTAATGTAAACACTGCAACTTCACATGTTTACCAAGTTTTTCAAAACTCTTTCAAAACCCATTGTCGGGCAAAGGCAAAAATTTTCGCCTTTAAACATGTGCACCTTTGCGCGTGTCATCCTACTCACGCCGCGCATCTGGATTCCCGTTCTTTAATTGTAATCAATCACAAGCCTTCCCTGAGTTGCTTCAGCTAAGGGGTGATGGCATTTGCCGGCTTCCCATTGGTTGAGAGAACAAAATCTAAGCACTTGTGGCTTGGCGTCACCCAGAGTGGGTTTTTTCCATCTAGTGTCACTAATATAGTCTTGGATTTTACCATCTACAATGTCGGTAAGTACTGATTGTTGTGTTCAGTGCATACATGAAGAGTTTAGGCATATTTTGATATATACATAAAGTCCGTGTGAAGCATAATGTAAATGTAACATGCAGTTGAAAAAAGTGCAACAAAGGAAGGTCGAAAATTTTCGCCTCTGCCCTTTTAGTGACATAGTTTACTTTCAGTAAAATAAATATTTATAAAAAACTTCTATTACATATATGAATTCTGTAGTGGTCTGGATCTATACAGAACGTTTTTATTGTCCTTCCAGATCAATGAGAAATTGCTTTATGGGGAGCCCTTCAGCACCAGGTCAACATATGTCTACATTTTCGAGAACAGTGACTCAGAACCGGAGGTAGATGACCCAGAATTGCTGGATAGTGGTGATGAATACTTGCCACCGGATGCAGAGGTGTCAAGTGAAAATGAGGAGGAAGAAAGGCCAGCCAAAAAGCAGAAATTAGTCAAGAAAAAGAAAGGTATTACCATCGAGGAGTACCCTGATGAGGAACGTATTTATGACGATCTTGCTCTTCAAGGTGAACCTCAGTGGTCCCAAGTTGACCTCCAAAATGACCCTTTGCCAGTATATGAACATGAAAAGCTTCTTGAAATTAGGTCTCCATATGAGTATTTTCGTGCTTTCTTTACTCCAGACATGGTAGATAACATAACATATCAAACATATTTGTATGCCAAGCAAAAAAGCATAATTAATAATTTTGCAACAGATTCTGAAGAGATCATGAGGTTCATAGGTGTTATGTTGTACATGAGTATTGCTCCATTACCATCAATCGAAGACTAGTGCATTTAAGAGCCCCCAGGTTGCAGATGTCATGGGGTCTAAGAGCAACTCGAAAAAATTTGTCACATCCTCATTCCAATTTTGTGTATGCAAAGTAAATCTGTGCATAAAGACTCATAGAAATTGCTTCAGCGACTTCCATTCTAGCAATTAGTAATATGGAATGATTGGTCTTCCTCATGAATCTCAGCAATATGGGACTTGAAAGTTTTATCCCTTTGCAATGCGTCCATGTTGCTATTTGTTTAATTTTTATATTTTTTCTAATACTTACAAAATGTTTTGATACAAGTTCCATTTATGTTTTTGATGTTGTCTGTTTGTATAATAAATTTTAAAAATAGTTATTGGGTGTTTTATTAACAATTGCAAGTTTGCAACATTCAAATTTATACTCCCCATGTCGGGCAGGGGCGAAAATTTTCTCCTTTCGGAGATTAGCAATTGCTCGAAAACTAACCATCAGAATTCCATTTATATGGCCTCATTCAACTTATATTGAGATACTCTATCCACTCTAGGGAGTTCTGTTTGAAATTCTAATGTATCATAAATTGCTCTCTCAGGGGTTTTAATGTAAACTCAATGCTATAGCTCTATAGCTTAAGGGAATACCTTACTGCCTTTTACTCATGTAGGGTAATGTCAGTTGTTCGTGCCTTGTGTTTAAAAAATTATCTTCAGCATGTCCGTTCACTAAGTCAAATGGGGTTACATCTTTGTTAGAAATTTTGTCAAACCTTTATGTTAGTCGTTCTTCAGTCTGTCTATTGGCTCACTGAACAACAATTCATAATATGTGGTAAGTGCTATTAACATTTCTTTGCCGTCATCATTAAAAGTTGTTTCAGCCTTAAGTAACGGTTTAATTCTAGAGATAGTTTTTTCCGAGAGTTTAGTACAGGAGAGAATAATTATCACTGTTACAGTCCTTCTCGAAACTATTTCCCTATTTATTGGTACTCGGTAAAGCGTCGCTAATTATCACCATATTACTGCTGCAGTTTCTCACAACAATGACTATTTAGGCGTCCACAATGGGATACCTTGAAGTGCTGGCCTGATTTATTTGTCTTTCTCCAGATTTTTCTTTTATAATTTGAGTACGTCTCACAGATGGACTTAAATCTTTCAACTCTTATGTTTACTGTAATCAAAAAAAAGTTCATGAAACTATTACCATGTGTAGTTGCCCTTTGCTGATTGTTACAGAGAACATTACAGGTTCTGGATTCTGAATGATAACTTCAGAATATACCAAACTACAGTATGCTATTCCAAAACAGGGGATCAAACCTCCAACATTCATGTAATTACGGCATGATTCAGAGTGTTTAACGCATAGTATACCAGTACAAATTGGTTCTACTCAGAGAGAAACTTTCTTGTTTGAGAGGGGAATACTTCCCCTCAGAGACCCAAGACATGCCGTATATTTTATTTCACTTGATCATCGCGCTCTGATGGTAGTTCCGATGGAATAGAACCTCTGAGGTTATATGTAATGACGAGAGTGTTTAATCAATACCAAAAACAACACTATTAGTCAAATACATGCATTTGGAACATTTCTTCATCAAGTGTGAAGAGTTAGCATGGTGAGTGTCCGCTGGGCGGTGGCCAGAAGACTGAGGCAAATTCCGCAGGAGGAGTTCCCCATGGGAGGCACTCGGACCCTCTCCACGGAATCCTGAAGCTTCTCCAGAAGAGCCGCGTGGGGTACTAAACGTGAACACTTAAAGTGTTTAACACACACCTTAAACCCTGCCTTGCTGGATCACCAAGGACTAGTGCAGGCCATAACGCTCAACACTAGTGATACTTACGCCTTTACACACACACATTCACACAAAATTGCTGCTACACTCGTGTTCGCCTTGTGCCTCAGTGACTTTATCCTGCATGAACTTCCAGGGTTGCTAGATTTGGGAACGAAAAATGGATTATGCCTACTTGGGATACCACAGTAAATAATACGAGCTTTGATGTCTATCACTTGCGTGACTTCGAAGAGACATCACTATTTTTCGCATATGGTGTAATACAGGATTATATATTTCCACTGTACGTATTGATGGGGATGGGAAAGAGGTGAATCCTACAGTGATGGGAAGAACCACAAGCAGGAAAGTTAATGAATATAAATCACGGAACAAGTGGGGGTTTGAACCCGTTCTGTGATTTGTTTGCAATAGCACACTGCAATTTATTTGGCATTCATCACACAACAACATTATGCATTTGTTCTGTACCAGCCAAACAGGTTGTAACGGGCCCCAAGCCTCTCTGATTCGTTTCCAGGTGTATACGTCAACCAATTAGGTGAAATGTTGACTTCAGCCTTACTGACATTATATTTATATCCCTGGCTGTAGTCAGACACTCACTAACTGGCTGAGTATACATACTGGCCTAATGAATAATGTGGAGAAAGCCAACAGTAGTAAGTGAACTCACTCTTCTCTCTCGTTCGTTAAGTTTTACTCTTATTCTGCACTCTGTATATATTGTAAATATTGGTGGAAGGAATATACAAGTAATGAAACTCTCCCCTTCGTGTTTGTCTTCGCCTTTTTTTTCGAGGTTTGCTTCTTCTCTGGGGACATGATTAACGACCAGGTACAACAGGCCCTCTCTTAGTGTACCTGTGTTTGAAATATGGGAGCATGTCCAGGAACATTTTATTTTGCTGTCTTTCCTAGGATGGTGCTATCTTACTGTGTTGCTGCCGTACATAGAGCTACTTGCGTATCGCTAATCCTAATGGTATCTGTATCGCCATACTATAGCAGCTGCACAGCTTCGTGAGTAATTCACAAAAAACTAAGGTTAGATTCATCCAAAATGGCTTCTCTATCTAGTGTGTCTGTTGCCCATTAAGTTCGTATTATTCTCCGCCTCCCACTCCGTGTTCTTGCTAGTAATGGTGCTGATCATACTCATCAAAGTTTGCCTGATAAATCCTGCAGTCGCAGGGGACAAATAGCGGTGAATCAGGTTTATGTCAGGACCAATTTCCTTCGTTGTCACTCTAGAGAAGATAACACTTGAGTAGACGATGAAACAAAGTGCTTTTTCTAAGGACGAATATGGTAAGGAGGAGTGCATAGGTTCGAATCCTGCTCTGGGCAAAGAGAACGATTGTAAATAATTTCGCCAGTTCGCGAATTGATCCTTTGTGCTTTAAATTAATATTCCTAAATTGTGAGCGTTTAACACGTGTAACTTTTGTCAGCTGTGCATATTCTCTACATGACTTAAGTCTGGTTCATTACTCCTGACCATCTATCATGTTAAAAATATATTTGGTCACCACAGTTATGCTGATGAACCAGAGGGGTCTAGCAGATAATTAAACCTAAAGTAATTAAACTAATTAATTCATAATTAGGGATGAATTTTCCCCCCTCCCCAACTCCCCTCTCTATCTCTCTCTCTCTCTCTCTCTCTCTCTCTCTCTCTCTCTCTCTCTCTCTCTCTCTCTCTCTCTCTCTCTCTCTCTCTCTCTCTCTCTCTCTCTCTCTCTGTTTCTCTCTCTCATCCCAATAACACGACTTATTTATATTAAGCTGGCTCTCACTCAATCTCTCTGGCTCTCTTGATCTCTTTATACCTCTTGCAATCCTTCCTCTTAATCCAGAGTTTCTAACTATCTGCATTTGGTATATTTCTCGTTGCTGGGTATTTCTGACCAATCCCTCAGCCTAACCCTCTTTCCTAACCCTCTTACTTGTATACAAATTTACGTAATGTAACCAACATTAACCAAAACACAAAGTACCACTTGTCACCATGTGGTCAAAATCACCCCGTTAAAACTCAAAGTGTTCAGACCATTTAACCTTTTTTCTCTCTCTTTTTCTAACTACATCCCAAGTCCTTTCCTCTCCCATTCTTGGCGATCTCTTGCCGATCTTTTTACTTAAGCCTGAAATATCGGAAGGGTGGTCTTGGAATACCCGATATACCCAGTGGCTGATTTTGATTATATTAGTTGTGCTGAAGTGCTAACTCTTCCAAATGAAAATGAGGAAATCAGGTTTGATTCACGAAGTGTAGCTCAGTTTTCTTGAAGCAAGAGCACGTCAACAGCGTTCCCTGTAAAGGAGTGAATGATGGCCGTCATGAAATGATTACCTATGCCACGCTCTCCAACAAATACTATTACCTTCCAACCAGATCTATTCTTGAGTTATTAAAACTATTATGAACACTTATCTCAAAACTATAACAATGGATAAACCTGTATTTATTGCTAGGTGAGGCAAGACATATGGTAAATCTACTAACACCTGCTAGCTGGCGTTAGAAGTTCGTCGACTTTTGTGAATTACATTTTGGAAACTACATAATGAGAGAAGCTACCACGGTGCCCTAATCAAAGAAAACTTCCTCTTATTTGTTCAGTTACTACTATTGTAATATTGCATAGCTCCTGATGACGCACTGAGAAGTGCGAGTTAAAGATTTACCCATGGCATTGTCTTATATATGTCGTGCCGAATAGGCAGAACTTGCCATCTTGGCTTAAATAGCAACGCTCATCTTGCCATATAGGGCAAGTGAAAATTTGTGTATGCAATAATTTCGCCAAAATCATTGTGAACCTAACGAAAAAAATGTATTTCACTGTGTTTGTTTAGTGTTAAATTATTGTAAACAAATCTAAAATATATTTAGTTGGGTTAGGCTAAAATAAATTGTTCTTGTTATAATAAGGTTAGGTAAGTTTTCTAAGTTCCTTTTGGTGCAAAATTTTAAATTTTTACATCAACATTAATGAAAAAAATATATCTTTAAACGTATAAGAGAAAATTTTAGAAGGGACTTAATTTTAAATGAGTTCTTGCTAATTGACCAGTTTTACATATTCGGCACGACATATATATATATATATATATATATATATATATATATATATATATATATTATATATATATATATATATATATATATATATATATATATATATATATATATATATATATATATATATATATATATATATGGGACAAACCGATCATGGAAAAAATCGCCATCACAATGCTCTCCAACGCCTCAGGAAAGGACAAAGCTCGTCTCCTGGCAGTGAAGGCACCACACTCAGATTTCCTATTTGCTGTTCCCAATTCCTCCTTGGGCACTCGACTAGACCCACAGGCCATTCGGATTGGTGTTGCTCTTCGCCTAGTCGCCCCCATCCTCACCGAACATAGGTGTATTTGCGGCAGGGCGACAGCTGATCAATTCGGACTTCATGGTCTCGTGTGTCACACAGCAGAAGGGAAGTATGCCAGGCATGAGGAGGTCAATGACATCATAAAGAGAAGCCTCGCCACAGCCCGTTGCCCAGCTCAACGGGAACCCCAAGTGCAGAGGTCTGACGGAAGTCTAAAGCGTGCTGATGGAGCCACTATGCTACCTTGGAAGGATGGAAAGCAGATTGCCTGGGACTACACATGTGCCGCCACATTGGCAGACACCTACTTGCCATACTCCGTAGTGGAAGGGGGTGGAGCTGCCAGCCACAGGGAGACTCAGAAGATCCGCAAATATGAAGACCTTCCCCCTTGCTATAACTTCATTCCAATAGGGTCGGAGACCCTTGGAGCATGGGGCAAGTGTGCTCTAAAGTTCCTCAAAGAGCTAGGTGAAAAGCTCATCATAGAAACCAAGGACCACAGGGCGACCAGCTTCCTCTTTCAGAGACTCAGTGTTGCGTTCCAGAGAGGAAATGCCTGCAGCATTCTGGGCATGCGGCCCACCGCCGGGGAGCTGGACGAAGTATTCGAGGTGTAGCTCTGAGTTACCTATGTTGTTTTACTTTGTATCATATTTTTGTGAATGTTTTGTCAATGTATTTTGTCTTTAAATAAAATATATATATATAATATAGGGGGTGGTAGGAGAAAATTCTCAAACAGCTTCAGGGAGAATCTTGAGTTTTCCCTGAAGCAAATTTATTCTTTTCTCTGAGGATGAGGGTCCCTATAACAGTTCTAGAGGTGGTACCTCCCTATATTTATATATATATATATATATATATATATATATATATATATATATATATATATATATATATATATATATATATATATATATATATTTATATATATATATATATGTATATATATATATATATATATATATATATATATATATATATATATATATATATGTATATATATATATATATATATATATATATATATATATATATATATATATATAATATATATATATATATATATATATATATATATATATATATATATATATATATATATATATATATATATATATATATGAGATATACCAACCTCACAGATGATAATTTGCAAGTAATATTAAATCCAGCTTCACAGCAGTGAATCCTTTGAAGAGGCTGTGTCTGCTGCTTGATGATATCCTCGTCGTTTTACTAAAGCCTTTCAGCTCAGACTAACAGATTTCATTACCTTTTATACCAAACTAATACTGTGTGATTTCATATAACAATGAAACGTAAGTTGTTTCTGTTTCCAGCTTGTAACTGTCGTATAGACAAGTCTAACTAATGTTTACATAAAACTCCCATTGCCCTGCATCTTCCCGTCTACACTCTCTATCTTCCCCACTCACCCATACTCCCTTTCGCTTTTTCCATTTCTCCTCCCGATTAACCCTTCCTTCAAGTAAACTTGAATGATAAATGGACTTTAGCTAGTGGAACTGCGCAGTCGTACATCATGGAACATTAAACTGTGTCTGACGTACGCTGGTCTATAATGCAAAAAACAAAAACAAGCAGATTTGTATGATATAGTTGTGCCGAATAGGTGAAACTTGCGATTTTGGCTTAAATAGCAACGCTCTTCTTGCTGAATATGGGAAGCGAAAATTTGTGTATGCAGTAATGTAGCAAAAATCATTCTGAACCTAACGAAAAAAAATATATTTCATTATGTTTGTTTATTATTAAATTATTGTAAATTTATCTAAAATATATTTAGTAGGATTAGGCCAAATTTAATTGCGCTTTTTATAATAAGGTTAAGAAAGTTTTCTAAGGTTCTTTTGATGCAATATATATTTTTTTTTTTTGCAGTAACATAACACATACACAGTATGAGCCCCACATCTAGTTAGGTATGAAAAGCTGGAAAAAGTGCAAAGGTTTGCAACGTAACTAGTCCTAAAGCTCCTGTCATGAAAATTGACAGATTTAAATAGCTAAATTTATAAGCATCCGCTGTTCATATATACGAAATTGCATGATAAGAATATCTTGATGACATGAAAGTATTTACATACAACAGCGAAAGATAATTAAAAGGGGCTGTTTCTCACTGTCTTCTTAAAAGAAGACAATTTTCTTATGGAAACAGACATTCTTGATATATAAAACCGCTTTCTAATTTATCAACATGTCGGTTCTCTGAACCATTCATCTACAAACCTGTCAGACACTGCAACTTCTTGGGATCTTAATACTTGGGAATTCTTCGCTTGCCTAATTCTTGGGCACGACCTACTTCAACATTGAACAAATGTTACACGACCTATGACTGCTGCACCTCTCCTGCCAACGGTTTATAAGCTCCTTCTCAGCACGTATGCCGTATTCTATTCAAGATTGATGGACTGACCACATCGACTCAAGGTTGAGGGACTGATTACCTCATTCTCCTCCTGTTCTTCAAGATTCTCCTTTGTATGGACTGATGAAGCCACTGTGTGGCGAAACGTTTCCTCAATAAAGATACCCAAGAGTTGCACATGTGTCTAATTTATCAAGGATTATCCTCTCATAAGAAAACAAATTCTAGATATTTGATAAAGTCACATCCTTGACGCAAACAAAATCTTGCATAATACCAAAACAGACTTCTTATTGAAGCAAGCACTCTCTTCGTATTGGGAAATAAGCTTTCAAAAAACACACTTTCCCTTCCCCGTCTATCTGAGGGTAAAAGTGGGAGGAGGGGAATATTTCGTCTTTCCACTTCTAATTGGTGCTTGTCTTGTAGTCACCGAGGGGAAAACAGAGGGGTAAGAGGGCTTAATGAGACATTAAGAAATGCATGTCTAGGTGAGGGGCAGCTGAGGATTTCTCTTTGGTGGTAAGAATCTCTGTAGTGAGGGAGGGAAGGTAAGAGAAGAGAGGGTGTAAGGAGTGGGGGAGAGAGTATCAGAAGGTAAAATGGTGAAGGGACCGAAGCAACGAATGTTGCGGTGAAGAGATAATGAAGGGGGTAGAAGAATAATGTGTGTAAAGAAGAGGGGGGAAATGAAACGGTGAAGAGAAGAGTCTGTCAGTGACGGGAATGAAGACAGTGAAACGGAGATGAAAGAGGGTGTCAGGGTGGAAGGAGAAACGGTGTAGAAAAGTGGAAGAGGGAATAACGAGGGTGAAGAGAGAAAAAGGAGAAAAAATGAAGATGAAGAATGCAGGTTACTATAGGTACTCGAGATAGACCAATATATGTTAATGTTTTCACTGATATGAAAGTTTAACTTCAGTGCAGAAAAATGCTACGTAATGCATTTTGGAAGCATTTTAAACACCAGTTTAAAACTCCAGGAAACACGATAAATAAAACATCTGAATAATCTGTGAGTGTTCCGTAAGTAATGACCTAGCTACAAAAATCGAAGTCTAGCTGTAAGAGAGAAAGCGAAAATTAAGCAAAATTTCATACCTAAAACAAATGAAAACACTAAAACTATGTTAAATCCATTTTGCTCCCCAAATTACGTTAACGAGAGACAACACAGAAACACAACGAGGCAGCACAATCATTAACAACTGAACGTTAAGAAAAAAATATTAAAACCACTAAACCTGCATTTTCTTTAGCAAATAGAGACTGCGAGATGCTACTTAAATCTTTAATATTCTATTATGCAACCTTACATTGTTATTAAAATAATATCCCATTGAGTCTAGACAATTTTGTTAAGTGTTTATGAAAGTATTTACCTCTAAAAAGTGATCCAATTTAAACTTACAGCGTCTGAAAATTTCCTCTTCGTAGTTAAGGATCATTATGTACTGTTATGGATGTTTAAACTTGCATTTGTTGTTAGATAATGATAAGAAAACTTGCGTAAATTTTCTTCCATCTGTACCGGTTCTGCACGTGTTGCAGCTGTAACGTGTTGCAGCTGTAACGTGTTGCAGCTGTAACGTATTGCAGCTGTAACGTGTTGCAGCTGTAACGTGTTGCAGCTATAACGTGTTGTTGCAGCTGTAACGTGTTGCAGCTGTAACGTGTTGCAGCTGTAACGTGTTGTTGCAGCTGTAACGTGTTGCACAAGATTATGTCATTATGTAGTTGTTGGTGGCATCAACAACACACGGATGGGGCAGACGACGTTTTTATACACCGGATACCTATAGTAACTACGACGTTCCTGCCACCTTGTTAGGGAAACGTCGTCGTTAATAAAGGTATCCAATACCATTCCAGTTCCACAACACTAAGCGCTTTCTACCCCTCATCAATGCATCAAATTTCACTTTATTAAGAATAAATTTTTCATCATATTTATGGATCCGGACATCATATAATTAATTTTAAATAAACAGATTTATGCTACCAGATGTATGTGCTATCTGTACTTAAAATAATGTTTTCAGATAGTGAGTGTCGATAACAGATGATATCACACACACACACACACACACCTACACACACACTTATATACATCTGAAAGTACACATACATAAATTCCAGTAAACATACACACACATACAGATTTTTATATTTCGCTGCAATGGAATTTTATACCCTCCATCCTTTATTCCTTTCACGTCCATCGTGGTAGAGGGAAGCACAGCTCGGGCGGTATGGGGAGACCTTTCTCGGATCGCTCAGCCACCGAACTACTTTTAATTACCCTTTGGATATTGAATAAGATATTAGCATGATTTTCTGAGAGGAGACTTGAACTTAGGAACTGTCCATTTCTGCTTATGCTGCGATAAATATTTACGGTAAGAAAGTGTCTTAGAAAACAATACGTTATAGGGAACTTTATTTTCATTCCGAAGAAATATTTACTGAAGAGGAAATAGTTATAATGTAAAGATAAAGTATAACTATCATGAAAAATTATATAATTTGTTCTAAATGGATTTTTTTTATTCTTTCGTGACATAATTTATTTTTTGGCCATCTTACCGATGACCAGCAATCTCGACTAAATTA
This sequence comes from Cherax quadricarinatus, assembly GCF_038502225.1. Taxonomy (NCBI): domain Eukaryota; kingdom Metazoa; phylum Arthropoda; class Malacostraca; order Decapoda; family Parastacidae; genus Cherax; species Cherax quadricarinatus. Next base: position 31,731,344 of record NC_091315.1, read on the forward strand.
GATCCTCTGATTTAATTAAGGTTATCTGATTAACTGGAATGAATTTTTCATGGATATGCTATCAAAATGTCTCCTTGAGAAGAGGGACAAAACCAATGTTGTGACCTGTATCACAATCTATCATACTCTACAAGTTACTATGCACATCTGGGGTTCCGCTTGTCTTGCTGACATGCACTAACTTAATGAGTCTGTGTTAACAGAGTTTAGGACCGGCAACTTTGGTGTCAAAAGTTCAACTAAGAAATTCATTCAGGTGGACTCTGACCCGA
>NC_091315.1:31736615-31769115 GCF_038502225.1 Cherax quadricarinatus
CATCCTCTATGTTCTTCTAGTGTTTACATTATCCTCATATTGCTTTTGGAGAGATAAAGCTGAAACGCTTTGCCATCCATCATTTTATTTAATCTTAAAGTATTTTAAAGCCTTTTTCAATATTCTGGCAAAAATAAAAGTAACTGACCATCTTAAGGATTTATTTTCCCGGAAACAGACTTTACAACACTTTAAAAAAAAGATGGAAAAGGCAAAAGAAGAAGGAAAAATTAAGTGTGTTACTCACCAACACAAACAATAGGAATTAATGCAGTGGAAAAGACATAACAAAGAGGAAAGTGAAACTGTTTGAAAAGTAAACATTATTTGAAGTTTTTTTTTACCACCATTACGTCCAGATTTAAGCTGTCAAATAGATAAACTCTCAGACATTTTTAAATACACTCTCTTATGTGAGCTATTATTTTAGAATTGTTTTGTTTTGTTTTATGAGCGATGGTTTTAGATTGAATTCTGAAAGATGAACTAGGTATTGCAAGTGATGTTGGACTTTCCTGTGCTCTTAAAATCCAGTTATACAGTTAGAACATATGACCTCATTTCAGTGTTAACGGCGAATTTATATCGGGCTCACAGCATGAGAAAGGAGGAGTACTGCAGCAGGCCTGCTGGTAACTCCTATTTCTTGGATCAAAAACGCTTCTTCCGTGTCATGGTACCTCTTTTGAAACGCATAGTGGATATGAATTCCAGCAAAACTGGAATTATCGAATACTTTTTACTTCTGGATGGACTCCAGAACAGTTGGTAACACACAGGTACTTGATCTGCCCTGCATGATGGCCAAGAGGCAGCAAGAGTGAAACACAGTTGCAGGTTGCAGAACTATTTTTTATCTGAAAAAGTCTTTGCTCTACACAGAGAAAAACGCTCTCTCAGTAAGACCTTGTTGTGGGTTTTATCAAGTCACAAACAGATCTGAGTAACGAATACACCTGTACATCTATCTGTTTATGACTTGATAAAGTCCACCTTGTGGGCGAAACGTTATCAATATAGGATAGCATTATACTTCATTTGTGTTTATTTTTCCACCGTGTCGGTATTTTTCTCCATTTACCTCCAAGAGTTTGTTGTGCAAGTTCGATCTCTTTTCTTATTATCTTCAGTCCGCCATTCAGATCTAAATAGCAAGTGTGTAAACAAACTTTTCCATATTAATGTTTCTAAGTGCCTGAAAATCGACTCTGTGACCTGTTCTAAGCAAGTGCTCTTATCACTGACCTCATCGGTTGATAAATGATGGTATGAAAGAGATATTGGTCGGATAACAACATGTAGTAGGGGGGAGGGGGCGATATATCTGGGTGGTCATTGAGGGAGGTAGTCAGCCAGGCCAGGCCAGGCCAGGCCAGGCCAGGCCAGGTCAAAACAGCAGCTGCCAAGTTTCCCCTCAATTGAATCCATGTCTTGGACACCTTCGTCTTCCATCACAGCTTTCCACCCCCATTACACCCACCAACCCCCACCTGGATCACCCTGACCCCATTTCACCATCCTGGTCGCCCCCACACTCCCATCCTCCGTTGGGTTATGTTCGTTTTTTTCCCCCATTCTCCGTCTCTTTCTGTCCCTCTTCCGCCATTCCTCTCCCGCCATCCCTGTCACCCTCTGTTTCCTCCTTATCTCACCCTCTCCAACCCGTCCATCCTCCTTCTGCCCTTTTCTATCTTTCGTTCTCCCTCCTCACAGTGTTTATCTTCCGCTCTCTCCCCCTCCTCTACATAACTGTTCAATGTCATCTTAGTCTCTTTTTACCATATTCCTCCCTTATTTTGCCTCTTCTGTTTGTTTCCCCGATTCTCTCCTCTTTTCTCCTCCTTAACATGGCTACCTTTAAAAGCATTTTCGTCGTACACTTTTTTGTGCAACCTAATATCGCGAGCCCCAAAGCAATGCAATTTTTACGATGCATATAAAGCCTAAACAAGCAGTGAAGTGTTTATATTTACGAACAATTATTTCATCGATGTCTCAGTCAGATGCCTAAACATTTCTAAACACTAAATATCTTTTCTTTCCCAGCAATTTATATCTTCTTTTTTGAAAGCATCAATTTAAATGTAAACAAAAATAATCTATTAAAAACAATATTTCTTTGAAAATATTATCCTGACTTATTAGAACTTAAAAACACTAGCTGTGAAAATAAATATCGTTGATATTATGGAAGCTAAATAACTTTCACCGAACGCACTATTCTCAGCACAATCTAGAAAAACATTCATAACAATAACTGGTCCCTGGGAACTAACACCCCTGTATAACGTAGCTAGATATCCAAAGCAATTTGCAGAACAATCGTCCTGAAATATTCAGAATGTACCAAGAACGGCAGTAATCGGAGGTAACAGCTACAATAAGGGAAAGAACTGCATGGCCTAATTAATATGGCATTCTTTTTTTACACTGCAAGAACTAAGACAAGACCTGAGAACGTAAATTCATCAGAAGACTAATGCATATTGATACCACTCCACCAAGACAAATGTGGTTTGACCAGATGGGTCACCACTACTGACAGCTTAACTTCCCAGCAAGGAAGCATTAAATGCCTCTTTGAAACAATAGTCTTATGAGATCTAAACAAGAGAAGCTCTATTAAAGATGAGAGCAAAGCATCTAGTCACTCCCTTCTTGGAAAATATCGAAGTCTTGAACCTCGGAACACTATTAAAAGATCACGGGGTAATATGAAAACGAAAACAGGGTTACACGGTGCGGGTGATATTATTAACAACTCCTAAGTGTTACTCAAAGCCAAGTTAACCACAGCTTCATGGAAGACATAGTTGGTTGATTTCCGGACTGTTTCTGTGTAAAGAAATCACAGCCGAATCCTGAACATCAGAGATACATTATCAAATCCTCAGCAGAGCAGCATACACATTCATCAGTCAACTGTATCTGCTACTAAAAAGTACCATGACAGGACCGATGGATGGTGATGAAGAGAAAAACAAGCTACAGTGGCATCGTCATCATAAATCATGCACATCATGGTGTCTAGAAGATTAATACAAGACAAAGTGATATTAATGTGTTATTTAGTCTTGGAAAGAATTAATGGTAATTATAACAATTTGCAGGTGTGCCAGATTGGTTAGACCTTCTTTTACGTGGCAACAACTGAGAAAATTGAAATACTGATTTTCCATGCAATAAATTCTGAGTGTTCCGCCCTTCAACAGTGATAACTTGGAAACAAATGGTATGAAATACCGACACAATGGAAATATAAACACATATGCAGCATAATGTGATCCTTTATTGACAACGTTTCGCCCACACAGTGGGCTTTTTCAAGTCACAAAGCCCACTGTGTGAGCGAAACATTGTCAATAAAGGATCACATTATACTGCATATGTGTGTATATTTCCAGTGATAAATTGATGATGCAAACTGTGTGATGGCTCATACCTTATATGCCGGAGTATTTTAGGATTTTGGTCACTGAGATAATAAGAGAAAGCCTCTTCAGCTTGGTTTGAAAGTTGGTGTTACTTGGTGGAAGGTCCTACTAGTCTTGAAAAAGGTGATGCAGTTGCAAGAGAAAAACCTCGTCTTTACATCACCCATTAGCCAAAATTTACACTAGTTAAGAAGTTATTTAATGTGTCTTTTTCATCTGTAATTTCCTAAATTTACAACCAATTTATATGTTATCATAGCTTGGAGGAATAAATCTTTTTCACCCAGAAAAAAAATAATAATCACAAGACTCTCCATTATTTTAAACCAACTTATAAGGTTCGTTGCTCAAGCCCTACAAGAACTTCTAATGATAATTCAGTCATAATGTAACCCAGGATTAATATAATAATGCAAGCTTCGTAATATAATTATCACAAAAGAGAGAATTATCCTACGTCGCCTAAAAACATTAGATCCCATGTCCTTGTTGCCCAGGATGTTGAAGATAGTGGTTCACCTTGAACTGTGTGTCTGGGTTCACAATTTTACTTACCAGTACCTTCAGAATTTATATAATCACCAAAAGAGAGGAATATAGTAGAGGAAACCTTTATGCAGACAACTTATCGCTCAGAAGTGAGTTTCATGAGGTAACATTTCTCTCACAAGTGAGTTTTATAAAATGTTTTGCTCACAGGTAAGCTTCGTGGAATAACGTTTCGCTCATACCTGACTTTTCACATAACGTGTGGCTTACAGATGAGCTTTGAGATAAAGTTTCGCTCACATGTAAGCCTTTTCGAGCCACCTTCTACAATTCTCTTTCTACTGCTGTTCAAATGAACACTTGACAACAAGAATTGAGGGACACTATAGAAGGCCTACTTGCCCATTCTAGGTAGGTCCAGCTCACACCTACCCACACATACACTTATGTACCTGACCAACTTCAGTTTTAAAGCTCTACTTATAAATTGCTTAGAAATTAGTTCCAAGCATCTACAACTCTGTTGCTCAAGTAATACCTTCCTATGTTCCTTCTAAATCTCAACTTCTCCAGCTTAAATTCATTGCTGCGAGTTTTGTCTTGGCTGGATTTTTTTCAGCACATTATTTGTATCCCCTTTACTCATTCCAGTTTTTAATTTGAACACTAATCATATCTCCTTATTTCTGCGGCTTTCCAGAGAATGCAAATTCAGCGCCTTCAGTCTATCTTCCAAAGATAGATTTCTTATACGGGGAACCAATAAAGTCATCCTTCTCTGAATGTCTTGCAGCGCTTTTATGTCTACTGTGTAATATAGAAACCAGAAATAAGCTGCATAATCTAAATGAGGCCTTACCAATGACACAAAGTTGATGTATAACTTAAGGACTTGTACTATTTATGCTTCTTTGTGATACGAAGTTGAGCTATCTATTGGCTTCACTGCGTGGGATGAAGCTGAAGATAAAGATGGTCCAGAAGACTGCTGTGAAGACCAAGAATTCTTTCTCTGTGTTAGCAGACGAGTGTTGGTCGAAGATCCAGGAAATCCATACGAAGACCATCGAGAATGTCAATTCGAACACTGCCAGTGAAAGAAAGAACATCGTTCTTGATGGGAGCAGTCAAATTAAATTTATGGATAGGAAGAGAGAGACAGAAGGCATGTTTTCCCGGGCCTGAGATGCAGGATATTTGCCATCTTGACATCATGAAAGGTAATGTGAGCAATCCTGTTATCTGTCTCAGTGGTGGAGGCAACGATGGTAACATGTGTAGGTATATAGAGTGACACAAATAATTAGAAAAAAAAACACTAAGAATATTAATTGTTGGCTGGAAAAACACTAAGAATATTGCTCTGATATCATGAATTTTAGGAATAACAGTCATCAAGTATAGCTGGGTAAGACAACAGAAATTGTGAAGAGGCAATGTTGAATAGGGAAAGGTGCTAAAGAAACACAATTCTAACATATTTTATGCTAATAGTCGAAGTGCCAAGAATAAGATAAGTGAATTATGTGGAAAAAAATTAAACCATATCTCTGTTATTGCAATAACAGAGATATGGTTTAACTTAAAGAGTTAGGATGTGATTGCCGAGCGCCACATTCATGGGTTGTTCCATATTGATGGAAATAATGGGAAGCGGGGGAGGGAGCGCTACATGTCCGAGATAACATGAATTGTTGAATATAAGCAGGAATAAATATCAGTGGATTAGACACAGAATTTGTTTGGGTAAAATTTCTAGAACAAGCAAAATTTATTTTAGGTGTAATTTACAGACCCAAAACTTAGAAGGCCACAAAGGGAAACTTTCGGGGGAAAGAAACTGTAAGGGCTTCTAAACATAACTTAGTAATAGTAAAGAATTTTAATTTTAGTCAAAATGACTCGACTTCTATGACCGGTAATTTGGAGTCCATTTACTTCCCGGAAGTACTTCAGGACTGCTTTTTGAAGCAGTTTGTAACAGACTCTACCAGAGGTAATAACTTGTTCGACTTCGTTATGTCAAAAAAGAAAAACCTTGTAAATAATGTAGAGGTCATTGAAGAGTTTGGTGCAAGTGATAATAACTCTACTGCCGATTATAATGGACTTAGGGAACACCTGTTTAGTCTTCACTGGGATTACCTGTCTAATATAATTGTTGGGGAGCATCTTACAGTAACAGAGGGATCTGCGATAATAACTTTTTTTTTAATAATGTACAACTTGCCTAAAGTACATATATTCTAACTTCTATTGTACGAGAAAAAACTCAAATATTTGTCAACTCGGGGGAAATATTGAGAAGTGGAAGGATAAGGAGAGAGAAAGAGACGGGAGAGATATACGGAAGAGAGAGAGAGAGAGAGAGAGAGAGAGAGAGAGAGTCAAGAACACAGCCAGCAGCCTACCTCTCCGGCGAGGTGCTCGTGACAGGTTTGTGTTAATACAAGATAGGAAGGAAGCCCTCTTGCCTAATGTATCTGCTGACTGCTCGACACCGCTTGAACGGTCCTCCGAGACTAGTCTGGCATTGTGTTGTGACGTCCATTGTTGGCAACATGTATTCCGCGAGGCACCAGGAAGAGGAGATACACTCCCTAAATATAACACACGAAGAATGAATGACGATTACTTTTACCCTGCCATTCCTACTCCTTCTTCCCTTTCCCTAACATCCAATCCACTATTTCCCCTCCCCGGCCCTCCTATCCACTCCCATTCATCGCCTAATGGTAACAATTAAGTATATGTTAAATTTAAGGTATCTAAAATGAGATCTTCCTAAATCCAAAGAAGCTCCCAGGAGCCAAGAACTATCAAGTCTCTGTAAAAAATAATTCGCTCAGAGTCAGTAAATGGTGGAACCGACCAGACTGGAAAATACACACGACCTTATATTCAAAAATAATGAGGACCTGGTACGGAAGCTTATGGAGACGAACACAGAAAATTAAAACCTAATTGAAGCTCGGATCTGCTTTTTCACAGTGATCTTGAATAATAAAATGCAATCGGTCATGATGGAGAATTTAATTACTTCACCCCCAAAAAAATATTAACTGGGATATTATAAATAAAGCATAACTTTACTGAACTATGCTCGGATGTTTGTGTCAGCGTCATGGATTTGTACCAGTTTTACGAGAGGAGCTCTGGAAGTGTGGTTAAATCATACCATTAGAAAAAACTGTAAGTTATAGTTACTTCCTTCACAGTCGAAGATGAAGCATCACATAACTACAATCTCAAGCACGAAAAGTGGCACTGGTCAGACAAATGAAAAAAAATGAGCTCGACTTTTGTTTCTTGGAGTGAATTAAGGGTAAAAATTTATATTTGAAATTGAAAGAGATCCAAAAAAATCTTTTCTCATATGTAAAACTCGAGGCAAAGACCTGCTTAAAATATTGATATTACACTGACGACAAGAAATATATATTGAAAAACTTAAGGCACAATCACTTAGCCATTAATAAAACTGAAGATTGACAAACCGGATAATTTTTTAATGGATGAGACTCAAAGCTCTGTCGAGAACTCCATAATTTCTGGCATAATCCTAACCCCACTCATATTTTGGAAGAAGAGTCTGGATGCAGGAGTCTTCAGACAGTCATTAAAATTCCTTAAAAAAAGAATTAGACATTGCAGCCGAATCGGCTAGTTCATTGTATGTAGTCAAATATACCCCGGATAATCGGCTGTAAATCATCAGTTCTCGACGTTCCAATAATATATTGTATGTAGTCAAATATACCCCGGATAATCGGCTGTAAATCAACAGTTCTCGACGTTCCAATAATATATTGTATGTAGTCAAATATATCCCGGATAATCGGCTGTAAATCATCAGTTCTCGACGTGCCAATAATATATTGTATGTAGTCAAATATACCCCGGATAATCGGCTGTAAATCATCAGTTCTCGACGTTCCAATAATATATTGTATGTAGTCAAATATATCCCGGATAATCGGCTGTAAATCATCAGTTCTCGACGTTCCAATAATATATTCAGATCACAACAAAACACTGGCTATCACAGCTTCGTAATACAGCTGTATTATTTTACTACATAAAAATAACAAATTTGATTGGTATATACAGTACATTAATGATATATTTGCGTATTAATACTTTTATAAGCTCTTATTTTATGAAGTTAATCACACACGAGTGCTGTTGAAAGAGGAAGAGACCTTGATACGTGTGACTCTTGATCCAAAAGATTGGAGATGCCCCGCCTTTCCTCCAATCGACTCCGATAACTTCACATTACCCAAGGCTCTCCACAATCCCTACGGCTTTAGCGCTCCTCTAATGAAATATATTAAATAAACCATGAAAGAAACGGCATGTTTGCTCGCCACTGTAGCGAGGCAGCTGATGGAGGCAATGAGATTCAAACAGATTCGATCCAAGGAAAGGTAGAAACACTGAAGTGCTTTCTTAAATATTTCTCTTCAAAACAGTAGAATTTTTAAGAATGCGTTTTGCTCTAGGAGAGTTTCGTTATGCTCTATGAGCGAAACGTTATTTTAATCAAAGCTGTGTCAGAGTGTCATCGCGTTAACCAGAATGAAAAACAATACATGGGTTGTGAACCTGTGAGAGGTAAAAAAAAAAGCAGAGGATGAGGCGGGGGAGCAGAAGTTAATTGTCTGGAAGAGATTTATAGAAAGATGAAGTAGTCGACACAACGAGGGGTATAGAGGATATATTATATATATATATATATATATATATATATATATATATATATATATATATATATATATATATATATATATATATATATATATATTTATGTGTGTGTGTGTACTCACCTAATTGTGGTTGCAGGGGTCGAGACTCAGCTCCTGGCCCCGCCTCTTCACTGATCGCTACTGGGTCCTCTCTCTCTCTGCTTCCTGAGCTTTGTCATACCTCTTCTTAAAACTATGCATGGTTCCTGCCTCCACTACTTCACTTGCTAGGCTATTCCACTTGCTGACAACTCTATGACTGAAGAATTACTTCCTAACGTCCCTGTGACTCGTCTGAGTCTTCAGCTTCCAGTTGTGACCCCTTGTCCCTGTGTCCCCTCTCTGGAACATCCTATCTCTGTCCACCTTGTCTATTCCCCGCAGTATCTTGTATGTCGTTATCATGTCTCCCCTGACCCTTCTGTCCTCCAGTGTCGTCAGTCCGATTTCCCTTAATCTTTCCTCGTACGACATTCCCTTGAGCTCTGGGACTAGCCTTGTTGCAAACCTTTGTACTTTCTCTAACTTCCTGTGTGTGTGTGTGTGTGTGTGTGTGTGTGTGTGTGTGTGTGTGTGTGTGTGTGTGTGTGTGTGTATAAGTGTGTGTGTGTGTGTGTGTGTGTGTGTGTGTGTGTGTGTGTGTGTGTGTGTGTGTGTGTGTGTGTGTGTATAAGTGTGTGTGTGTGTGTATAAGTGTGTGTGTGTGTGTGTGTGTGTGTGTGTGTGTGTGTGTGTGTGTGTGTGTGTGTGTGACAAGTTTAAACATTGATAAAAAACAATAATATAGGAAGAAAAAAGAAAATAACAGATAAGAAAAAGATACTTTAATTTGTTCAGGTAACATTTTCTCACTCACAAAGACAAGTATATAAAACGTAAAAAATTATGTGTTCTTAATGTTGATAATGCAGAGCTTCACACAAAAAATGAAATGCAAGGAGATTATATGCAAATTTAACCTCTTTTAAGGCCTTTAGAGGATCAGATTACAAACTTCCTCCATCAATCTTAGGCTGAAAGCTATCGTGGCAGTCAATTAAATTTGTAAGAAAATATTACTATATAAATGTTTACACTGTGTGTGTGTGTGTGTGTGTGTGTGTGTGTGTGTGTGTGTGTGTGTGTGTGTGTGTGTGTGTGTGTGTGTGTGTGTGTGTGTGTGTGAGCAATAAAATATTGTTCCTCCATCTGAAAAAAAACTTCAAGAAGTCTTCCAGAGTATTTTTGAAGAAATATTTACTAGTGGGTTTTATGTGCGGATTTAAGGCTGACAATGAAGTCCGCTTGTTAACCAAATTATTTAATGCTAAAGACCTGATATATTTTCTTTAATTTTTTAATGATCGAATGTTTTTATCATATCTTCTCTTTACATCCTGTTTGTCATGCATTATAACACTTCTATATGTATACGTGAATAAAACACCAAACAGATAGTTCACTGCATGTTTTTCTAATTATTGACACAACACACCAGCTGAATATTAAAACTGCAGTCAAACACAGTGTGTGACATTTATTTAATGCAGTTCAGTTTCCCATTCCTCCCTCTCCCCCATGCACACATTTACACGTATATATAAAAAAAATAATCTTGTACCTAGAAGGATACACGTTCTGAATTTAATGTTCTCTGTTTATTCTTTGTTACCTCGTTCTCTGACGTATTTCCAGAGGACTTTGCAATCTACTTTCATATTCTTATATATTCATTTTAATATGTTTATACAACCTTACCAATCCACTCTAACCTTACGTAAATTTGCTTAACGTAATTGAAAATACAGATAAAAAAATAAGAAGCGCTTAGAAATGCAATGCATCTCATCCCATGGTTTCTTTAGCTACAATAAACAAAATAAGAGAACCATCACAATGGATAGGTTTCATCTGATCTCCTTTAATATTATATATAATATGTATCAACTAGAAGTTAACAGCACCCAACAGGGGACACCTGAATATAACGAGAAGACAGGATCTTGAATAGGACAGACGAATACAAACACGAGACAGCCAGCAAGAGATTAGTGTGTACCAACAGATGGCAGGAGTTAGCAGAAGACAGTTGTATACATACACCAGACGGATGCCAGCAGTGGACAGCTTTATGTAAATGCAACACAGGAACCAACAAAAGAAATCTGTCCACAAAAAGTAGCCAGGAGGAGAGGAGAGCTGTCTACAAACAGCACAAGAACCAGAAGAAAACAGCTGTATACAAACAGCTGAAGAACCAGCAGTATACAAACACAAGACACTAAGCAAGAAAGAAAAGCTCTACAAAAACATAATACAGGAGCCAACAGAGAACAGCTGTATAGAAACGTAACCCAGAACCACCAAATTAGAAGAGTCGTATACAAACACAAGACAGGAGCAAGCAGTCGCAGCAGTAGACAAAGAAGCACAGGATGCACTGTAAATACCATGAAACTCGAGTGAGACACATTATCAGTCCTAAAGAAAATTAACAAAAATAACTTGGGGAAATGCATACTGGTTTCCCCCCCCCCCTCTCTCTCTCTCTCTCTCTCTATCAATTTCTCCCTCCCTTCTTTTCGTCCCATTCTCGCAGTTCCTTTTTTATCTTTCCTTTTTTCCCATCCCGATGTCTATCCTTCGTACTGACTTACACCATCCTCCAATCTTCCTGTCATCTACTCCTTTCTCCCTGCCTGGTCTGGACCTCGGTCACACGCCGATAAGGACTCTGCCAAATGATGGCTTCTCAGTTGACCTGATTGGAAAGATCTTTTTTTCTTCTTAGAGACAAGGGGGGTGGGGAAGGGAGGGAGATAAATGGTGAATAATGAGGAAAACTATGGGGTTACTTGGGAAAGGGGTAGGTAGACAGAGTGGAACTGGAAAGAAAGTAATAATTGCAATAGTTAGGAGGGGGAGGGTTTAATGAGGAGAATTACATTTGTTATTTAGCAGAATTGGATACATTTTCAGCGTGCTGCTTCCCTATTCTGTATGGGAGCTAAACTATATTTTCCTGTCATATTCCATTACAAAGGACGGATCATATACAGAGTTTTGAAATTTATCAGGCAGAGCCAGGAGACTTCACTGAGGCAACATGAATATCATCAAGTATTCCATGCATATAGACACAGATACAAACTAGGAGAGCAGAGCAGGAGTTACTATTACGTAGCAGTTAACATCTCTCAGAATGGCCTATCCACAACAAAAAACAAATTTGAAGACACATCATATCAGATCGGGGGAAGCAGAACTTATGTGTAAGAAACAGAGACAGTCAATAGTGAGAAGAGAGAGGCTGTGCTGATATAACTGCGTACATACTATATATTAATATACAACAATGCAGAGTCATTTTATGCCTAGTAAAACATCCTGGCGCAAACCTCAACGCACGCGTTTAGAAAATCATGAAATAAGCTCCACTTCACTTATACTAAGCAATATTCACTGTGTAAGCTGGACAGGGCTAAACTGTATTACATTACAGATTTTTTTTTTTAGATTCTGCCACCGAAGTGGCTTGTTTACTGCGCATCCCATACAAGTCCTGTAGACAGTAACGCAGAAGCTTATAGATACACAAAACGCCTAGGAACCAGACCCCAAACAGGTAACCAAAGTATATCTGGAATTTTATTTAAACGGTCTGTTTCTTGTATATGTGAAATGACACGAAGGGAGGGATAGATTCAGAGGAGCTAAGGGGCATTTCCTACGAGGAGAGGTTAAGGGAACTCATCCTGACGACACTACAGGAGAGGAGGGATAAGGGGGTTCATGATATACAATACAGAGGAACTGACAAGATGGACAGGGCCAGAATGCTTTAGAGATAGGAAACAGAAGCAGGGAGACACAACTGGAAGTTAAAAACTCAGATGAGTCATAGGGATATTAGGAAGTACTTCTTCAGCATTAGAGTTGTCAGTAAGTGAACTAATATTGAGGCAGGATCCATATATAGTTTTAAAAAAAGGTCCAACAAGGCTCTTGGAGCAGGGAAAGAGTGAACCTTGTAGCGATCAGCAAAGAGGCGGCACCAGGAACTAAGAGTCAGCTCCTCCAACCACAAATAAGTGATCACGAGTACATAAACACACACACACACACACAAACAAACTTCTACATTCTACCACCCCTCTCACTCACCAAAACCGCTAAGTCGTAAACAATTGTAAGGTGTAAACGAGCCTGTCCGTCCAGCCTGATGGCTTCTGTCCGGTCTTATTTTCAATCAATTAATATCGCGGCGGGAGAGGAAGGGAAGCCAGACGACCTGAGGGAAATAAGAGGAGACGAGAAGGGGAAATGTGAGACTAGTACAAGGTAATCTGTAAAGACCCAGAAATGCTTCCAATCAAAAAGTTTTGCGGCTTGTTGTTGTTGGTGACAGAATGATTGTTTGGGTGGGGGAGGGAGTGAAAGAGAGAGAGAGAGAGAGAGAGAGAGAGAGAGAGAGAGAGAGAGAGAGAGAGAGAGAGAGAGAGAGAGAGAGAGAGAGAGAGAGAGAAATCAGCAACTACAGACCAGTGTCACTCCTATCAATCACTGGTAAGATCCTTGAGACAATAATCTTAAGACAAATGACAGTTTTTTGACTACCACTCACTACTTTGTGTTACAAAAAACGCGATTCTAAAAGCTTAGAGATCTCCAGTGAACACTAGAAAGGACTGCCCTTCTAGCATCCAGCCTGTTACTGGGTTTTCGTAACAATAGTCAGTATCCTTGTCCAATTATCCATTAAAATTCAGTATGGTTCAATAGTGTTTTAGGATTACAACTGGTAGGCTACTAACTAGAGAAATTAAAATTTAATAAATTTATTAAGTCTATAAGTTGTCTAGAGGTATATTATCAAAGTAAATTAATTACAGCAATCAAAATAAAATCAATCTCTCGAGTTCAATATTATTGTGCTGAAAGCACATATCACATTTATAATTCTTAAGTATTGTCAGGTACATTAACATTTAATAAGATATTACAAATATGTACAAGTAAGTGTGTGTATGCGTGTAAGTGCTCTTAAGTAGTTAGCTATGTCTCAAGACTCGAATAAGACTTAAACAAGTGACTGACAAAGTCCTCAAATAAACTAACTTCTTGACCGACTGGCAACCCGAACAGTCTGCTTGAACAACAAAGAATGCTAAGCCCAATAGCAATGCAATATCAAGCGACTGCGACACAGAATCAGGAACAAGGAGATAATATAACGACACTAAGTAGGGACCATCTGCAGATCCTCCACAACAGTTACAAAACTCCCATAATACTGAATCTTTGTTCAGCATAGGTAAAACTGTGACTGTGACAATACACAGGAACCAGTACAAAATTAGGTCAGAAGCTATAGCTAAGGACCTGAGATACTCAGAGTGTCTATGTGACACACAACCTCAGTACAACGTCGAAAATCACTAAGTCTATACAATGTTCTGTGAACAAAGTTCTACAGAACTAACAAGAATAATGAGACAGACAATCTGTCCAACCAGCAAGCGAGTCTCCAGCAGACTCAGACAGACAATGTCCAACCAGCAAGCGAGTCTCTAGCAGACTCACTACTTCACACGAGGTGAGGACACCCCCCCCTCGATCACGTGATAGCTACGTGGACAACTGCAGCTCAGAAGCCGGCAGTATAACGAGCGACAAGCGATAATTACAGTAGTTTGACAATCAAGCCTAACTGAGCACATTTTATATACATCCTAACAACATAAGTCAATTAAGAATATAAAGCAATATATTTACGATTTAGCTATTATCGCAAATATAAGCAATATAAAATTAAATGAAAAGGTAATATACATTACATATATACATAATAATCATTGTAACCCATTCAGGGGTTGCAACACTTTGTGACCGTCAATATGGCTTCAGGAAAGGTTACTCTGCTGCTGATCTGTTGTTAAACCTCTCTACTAAGTGGCACCAGTCACTGGATGAATCCAAAGTCAGCTGTGTGGTTGCATTGGACATTGCTGGCGCTTTCGACCGGGTGTGGCACCAGGGCATCTTAGCAAAACTTCAAGCACTGGGAATTGCAGACTCTACGCTATGTCTCCTCAGTGATTACCTCCATGGTAGATCTCTAAGGGTAGTTCTCAATGGAACGAAATCAGCAAGACATTCTATTGGGGCAAGTGTTCCACAAGGAATCGTGCTGGGACCATTGTTATGGAATGTCTACTTCAATGACCTTCTTCATCTCATTCCAGAATCCCATGCACATGCGGACGACTGTACACTGACATTCACTTATCCAAGAGAAGAAATGTTAGCTGCTCTTAGCTACATTAATCACCAGCTAAGAGCTATATCAGCTTGGGGAAATAGATGGCAAGTAACATTTGCACCTGAGAAAACGCAAATGATGATGGTGTCTAAGCACCATGATGGCAATGCCGGTGCAGTAGTAAGGATGAATGGAAGGGTGTTGGCACCTGGGGAAGAAGTTGATGTCTTTGGGGTGAAATTTGACTCCAAACTGACCATGAAGAACCATGGTGTAAATCTTGCAAACAAGGCAGCCAGGAAGCTTACAGCACTTCGCCGTATCTCGCATCTGCTTGACAGTAAGGGTTGCAAGATTCTGTACGAGGCACAAGTAAGCTCACACCTTGAGTATGCTCCACTTTCTTGATTTGCCTGCCCCCCTTCTCATCTGTGACTGCTTGACAGAGTAGAGAACAGAGCAAGTCGTCTCATGTCTCGCCTGGACCAATCCTGGATAGATCTGTCATTTCAGCAGAGCCTTCAACATAGGAGGGATGTGGGTGGCCTTACTGTTATGTTCAAGGCCAATATTGTCAAAGTACCACACTTGGATCCACTTCGAGGACAGCATGAAACAAGCTTCTATGCCACAAGACGGACAGAAAGCAGCAACTTCACTCTGGCTGTACCCTTCTCCAGAACATCACTCCATCTGAGATCATATATACCCAGGATGACTCGAGTATGGAACACATTCGTACAGCATAATGATGTCAACGAGATAAAGTCAGTTGATCAAATGAAAATGCTGGCCCACAGATGGCTCCAACTTCATCCTGTTCCCTACTTGTATGTCTCATAACAATAAAAATGCTTTCAAATGAGCTGATGTAGGTAACAACTCTTAGCTTGCCAATAAAGCTAGGAATCCTTAACCTGTAAATAGCTTGTCAATAAAGCTAGGGATCCTTAACCTTGTCAAACCCTGTGTAAAAAAAAAAAAAAAAAAAAAAAAGAGAGAGAAAGAGAGAGAGAAAGAAAAAGAGAGAGAAAGAGAGAAAGAGAGAGAGAAAGAGAGAGAAAGAGAGAGAGAGAGAGAGAGAGAGAGAGAGAGAGAGAGAGAGAGAGAGAGAGAGAGAGAGAGAGAGAGCAACCCGAGCGAGAAAGCAAGCATGAGCCATAGTAAGAGAGCAAACAAGACCCACAGAGAGCAAGTAAGCACGAGACCGAAAGAGAGACATGATGTAGTATCGTCCATAGTCTTATACTGACGTCTGTCAATAAGACATGCAAGGTTCCATAATAATCTAATTTCATTTGCAAGATATTATCGTCTACAGTGCCAAGTTTTTCTGTGATCAATAATGAGGAATAGCACCGATATTACTTTTTCCTGGCCTGACGCCAAATTGGCAAGTGTGAAGAATATTTTGCAAGTATTCGTTCAAGAATGAGACACTTATGCAGCATATGGGAATCTTTATTTAGGAAACGTTTCGCCACACAGTGGCTTCATCAGTCCAATACAAAGCAGAAGGGTGTAAGGAGAGGAGGAGTTTGAGGTAATCAGTCCCTCAACCTGGAGTCGATGTGTTCAGTCCATCAGTCTTGTAGAAAGTACAGCATAGGGCCGTAGACGTGGCTTATATACTGTAGTCAGGTGAGGCGAAGCAGGAAGCGGCGGGGTCATAGAGGTACCATCCACTAGTCGAAGTAGGTCTTCGTCCAAAGGTTGGACAAGTTTTGAAGAATTCTTTGTATCAAGATCCCATGATGCTGCAGTGTCTGACAGTTGTGATGAATGGTTTTGAAAACCGACAAGTTGAAGAATGAGACACTTATGCAGCGTATGGGAATCTTTATTTAGGAAACGTTTCGCCACACAGTGACTTCATCAGTACAATACAAAGCAGAAGGGTGTAAGGAGAGGAGTAGTTTGAGGTAATCAGTCCCTCAGCCTGGAGTCGATGTGTTCAGTCCATCAGTCTTGTAGAATGTATATGTATTCGTTCATATATTTTTATTAACAGTCCTCACCATAAAAAAAATTCATCAGAGATTCAAATACTTTAAACACCAACAAAAGCAAAAGGACACCAGGAGTCTATGACATTCCATGAGGGTAGGATGAGATAAATTCCGTACTGGTGAAACAGCCGGAGCTTACTGAAGCGCCTAAAGAAACACAACACGCCTAAAGAAACACAACACGCCTAAAGAAACAAAACACGCCTAAAGAAACACAACACGCCTAAAGAAACACAACACGTCTAAAGAAACACAACACGCCTAAAGAAACACAACACGCCTAAAGAAACCAACAGGTGTTGGAGGACACCAGCACCTGTTGGTTTATGGTAACCTGTATTCCTGCCTCACCAGCTGAGAGAAAGCAAAACTAATAAACCATGAAAATGTCAGGGAAATCAAAGATACATTGAGGAAGTACTATCCACTTCAGTGAAGGAACTGAATAAAACAGAGAAGCGTGTACATAAGCAAAACCCATCGCAGCCATTGTCCGGGATAAACACACAACACACAGCACACAACACACAACTCCTTGACTATTGCCCAGATCCAAGCTCGCGCTGCGCTTTATGTCTCTTGGTTTCCACTATCCTCGCTGCAACCTCACCTGGCTTAAAGATGATTGTATTCCTTATAAGATGGTGTTTTCTCTTATTTCTGTGTCCTTTATAAAGCCCCAATGTGGGTAAAAGGGTTTTCACTGATAATTTCACTTGCCAGTTGATGCTACTGTCTGCCTATTTGCGACAACGAAATGTCATGTTCGGTGACTACTGTGAAATCCCTTTAACTGTGGCAGTGAAATGTCGATAAGCGACACAATGCAGTGATAACAAAGCGGGAAAACAAATTTCACAAATGAATAAGCTTGGAATATCAAAGTTATCTCACAGCATGAAAAAAAAAATAAACTAGTGTTGAAAGGAAAGCAGCGACGATGAAAGAGAAGCCATTGGGAGGCAGAAGGAAGGTTATGAATGACCCGAAGGGACCAAGATAAAAAAAAAATGGTCAAAGTTTGGGAGGGAAACAAGAGAGATGGGAGAGCGGAGAGAGAGCCAGGGAGAACAGATGATCCGCAGCCATGAAGTATGATCTCTCACACCTCAAACTTTGCTTCACGCAAGTCTCACCACTACCCAGGAAAGCGTTTACAGGATTATTTGATTGGTAGATATTGTAACAATATTATTATGCGCTGAAGGTGCGTGAAGACAGTCTCTTCCCTTATTCCCCCTCGACAACAAGGTTCAGGAATTTACATATGTTGCTCTAGAAAAACTTCAAGAAACTGCTTTGATTTCAGTAAAGAACTGTTGTTCCATTGAATTATATCTACTATCCCTTCATCGGATCAAATCTGATTACATCTAGTCTCAGGAAATCATACTAACATAATTGCAACCAAATCACGGAACGGCTGGGGCTTGAACCCATGGCAGTTGAGTCCTAAACTTACAAGCCAGTGCATTAATCAAGCCAGTGATGAATACTGCTGGAATACTGCTGTACAATAACATCTCCATTCAACCCAGGTGAAATTGCAGATCAAATCCGTCAAATACCTTAATTACTGGGAACGCTTAGAGTCACGTGACCTGTACTTAATGGAGCGCAGGCAAGAAAGATACATCAGAATCTACACCTGGAAAATCCTGAAGGGGCTGGTCCCAGGCAGTGCAACATAACCTCCAATGTAAGTAGGGGTGCCATTAGTACTCAAAGAGAAAACACGATAAGTATCCGGGACCAACAGCCTCCTACCAGGCATAAGGGAGATTGATAAATTAGACACATGTGCAACTCTTGGGTATCTTTATTGAAGAAACGTTTCGCCACACAGTGGCTTCATCAGTCCATACAAAGGAGAATCTTGAAGAACAGGAGGAGAATGAGGTAATCAGTCCCTCAACCTTGAGTCGATGTGGTCAGTCCATCAATCAATCTACCGTACCATCACCACGGGGGTGGTGATGGTACGGTACATTTTTTTTCTGTAGAGGGGTACAGCTGTATGGGTGCTTCTGTGGGTGATATATAGTATACATTAAGTGTAATAGTTCCAGTACGAATGAAATTTTCTTACAAATCTAAATTTTGTCTTTGTTTTTGACTTCCAGCAGGACTTCATTTCTCAAAAACATATGTATAGTAATTTCTTCTTGAATTCAGTCCACAATAGTCGAATAACAAACAGGCACTTTTTTTATCTCTCTGTGGACAGTGGTTGCTGAGGTGTATAGAAACTTTCCCATAGGATTCGCTGGTCCGGGAAGGGAGCCCGATACCGTTTTCCTGTGAACCAAATGGTCTCGCCACTGAGCTTCTGTCACTCTCCGGTAAATGGTTTCCTGTATATTGGAGGCCGGGATGGCACAGATAGGCTGGTTATGGGAGAGAGAGAGAGAGAGAGAAGGGGGAGGTCAATTTTTTTCTTTTTTTTAGAGATCATGGGGCTTGTGCAGAGCGAGTGTTTATTGTATGCCTTTTCTTAACCAGGTTTGCAGGACTGCTGCTTCAGTTTTCCGTTCCTCACACACACATATGTACATGTGTATATATATATATATATATATATATATATATATATATATATATATATATATATATATATATATATATATATATATATATATATATTTAAAATTTATATATAGACGTACATATACGTTTTTCAGGCCTTGAACATGAGTCCAGAATGCTGTCCTCACGCTGGCTGTTACACATCATCCTGGAGAGTTAATCGCCGTTGTTACCCTAAGCACTAGCTCCTGATCCCAAAACGTCACCCTGTCACCCTGGGTTCAGACCGTCACCCCGTCAGCAGACAGCAGTCGCCGTGTCTACGAGACACCTGTCACTCAGCACTGGCAGAGGCGTCTTCTCCGCAACCTAAAATTGGAGGAGTTTGTGCGGTACTTAGTTGTGGTGCCGCGAGACCATGAGCTACACTCACTCCTGCAGGAGGTCCAGGAGCTGCGAAGACACCTCACCAGTCATACAACAGAATAGCACATGAAAGTTAATATATAAAACACGTAAAATTAAGGGAATCACTAAAATAACGCAATTTCCGAAATAAAAAGATATGTCAACGAATCGACCACCAGATGACGGGTGAGAATAAGTTGTAACTGCTATCTCTCAAGCAATATTTTTGAAAGCTGGGAAAGAAGGTGGAAGGACGAGAGAAGGGGTATAGGCTTTGTGTAAGGGGGAGGGTTAATGGCTGAGGGTCTGAGGAAGGGGTTGTACTAAAAGATTGGATGCACGCCGCGATTGTGCCTTTATACAAAAGAAAAAGGCGTCAAAAGCAAGTTCAAGAACAAGCCCAGAGGAGACCGTTTGTTCGTCGTGAGCTGCGGCACCAGGATTCACAAGTCGGCCCGACAAAGAGAACAAGAAAACACCCCCATCCCCTCTCGCCTTTTCCAAGCCTAACTAGCGGAATGCCAAGGGCCACGGAAGATTTCTTTAAAAAAAATCTGTGATGCGTGGTGGAATTACTTTTACTTCTAAATACTGAGAACGACAGGGAGAATATACAATGAGTGAGCACATTATAAAAATGGGTGTAGCAACTGGTCGTGGTGAATGGGGTGCAAAATGCAGGTTATAGATTAATATAAAAGAGAGATGGTGGAGGAAAGTGACTACAAAAGGCAAGTGCCTAGGGGAGACCGTTTTAGAAAAAAGGGTGGAAAGGGAGGTGAGGATTTTCTGGAAAAAATACGTAGCTGTTTTTTATGAGTATAACTTCCCTTACCAAATAGAACACGTTTACAAAAATTTCCAGAAATTTTGCATAGACTGAAGAATTCCATAGAAATGAAGAATGTAACAGCGGGAGATTATTTGTCCGCATGTGTGTGAAATTAAGATAAACCCAAGACAGTTTCAGATCTCATGAGGCTCTTATTACATCTAAATAACCTGACAGTGTAGATTCCTATACATTACAATTGGAGAAGTATGCCGATATTAGGAAGAGAATGCGAATGGAAGACGAATGTGAATGACAGTAAGAGCAGCACACAATGCACTAGTCAGAGTTCATGGCAAAGAGTAGGTCCATTGTATTCTTTCCATCATACTCCTTTCCAGAAGTGACGAACAACATTTGGGTACCTGTTTACCGTGTTCTTACCGTGTAAGAAAAAAACAATGTCCTAAGTCTCAGCCCACCGAAGATGCAACCACCGAGCCTCGAGCCTCCATATCATTTATGAAAATATTAAATGGGATTGGGACGATTATTCAATTTCAAGTGAAAGTTTGATGAATTCGCTCGATAAGACAATCATGTGTGTATTTGTATGAGAGAGTTAAAATATAATACCGGATAAAAAGTTTGGCTTGAAGCGTAGCATAGAAATGAGGAATGTTTAGTAGCAGAGTGACTGTACGAAATAAGACTTAGGGATATGGGGTCTCTTGGTTAGACTTGGGAAGTTTCTTTTCTTTCTTTGCTTTCTTTGCTTTCTTTTCTTTCTTACTTTTCACGGAAAGTGGTCTCAGGAACAGACTTTGGGAAATGGGACCTAATAAAATGGTTCTTTGGGACACGCACCGAGAAGATCTTCGGAAAAAAAATATTTTGGGAGGTAAAGGTTTAGGAAAAGGGACTTTTTAAAGTACGACTTTGGGAAGCATGTCTTCGAAAGGTGGATTTGGCCCAAAGAAGTTGAGAATAACTTTAACTCCTTGAATCAAGAAGTTTTCAGTAGCCTTAAGGAACTCAAGTCTATTAAGAAAACTGTTTTCACAGTAGCACCCAAGCTCATTAACATAGTAGCTGGGAAAACAAAAATTGCATGCTAGGATGATAAACACACACGAATTTCAACAACAGAGGCTCAAGAACTGCTTGGAATATTTAACAGAATGGAATACCCTGCGCAGCGTACGGATATCCTCCTCTACATGAGAGGTACACTGTAGGAACACAAGCTAGCTATGTTTCCCTATCATATTCCATCACGCAGGAGGGGTTGCATATATGAGACAATGAAATCTGCCACCCTGAGCTGGGAGACTTGACTAAGGCCACGAAGATATTTCTGGTAGCACCAAGGTAGAGGAGATAGTACGAGGTGAAAAGCGAAGACGAGAAAGTGGATGTAGCAGGTGAAATGGAAAGCGTGAGAAGCTAAAGGAAGAGAAGAGGACAGGAAAGGAGGAGGAGATGGGGTTGAAGAACAGGGGTGAGGATGAAGTAGGGACAGGGGTTGGAGAAAAAAAGGGAGGAAGGGAGGGAAGGTTGGAGAAGGGAGGAGGGAGAGGGGAAAGAGAAGGGAGAGAAGATGAAGGGAGGAAGGGTAAGAGGATGCTGAGGGTAACGAGAGAGGGGTGTGTGGGAGGGGTATGGAGAGGGGGTGTTCGAGAGGAGAGGGGGGAAAGAGAGTGGGAGAGGAGTGTTTGGGAGAGGGGTGTGGGGGAGAGGTGTGTGGGAGAGGGGTTTGGGGGCGAGGTGTGTGAGAGAGGAGTGTGTGGAATAGGGGTGTGTGGGAGAGAGGAGTGGGAAAAGGGAGGGGAGGAGAGGGGTACTGGATCAAGGTGTTATGATACCATTCACTCAGGTAATGAGCAATTAGATCGTGTCATTAATATGGCTTAAATCCGCATTATTTCCCGTGACAGTGTTGTAACCCTGCATCATACACGACCACGTAACATGTGCCACCAGGCAACATACAACATGACTAGAACAAACGTCCAACATAAGCATGTAACATATATGACTGTGTAACACACAACATGACCATGTAGCATGCAACATGATTATGTAATATTCAACATGACCATGTAACTAGCAACATGATATATCCCAACATTATCAGTCGTTTCGGGTTTAATCATATTTCCTCATTAAGAGATGAATGACCAGACGCAGCACTGGGTGCCCCCTGTACCCACATAGGAGTGATTGTGGGGCCTCACTCCCCTGCACCCACATAGTTAGGAGTGGGTCTGTTGTCTTACACCAATGAACCTACCTTGTAAGGAGGAAGATGATGGGGAGTCATGGCCCAGCAAACATCTTGTCAGGAGGCAGGTGTTGGGGTCTCATGTCTTTGCACCTAACATCAGGAGGTGGGTGCAGGAGACTCACTTCTTTTTTGCACCTATCTTATCAGGAGGCAGGTGTGGAGTACTCATGCTCATGCACCTGCCTTATCAAGAGGCAGGTGTGGGGTACACGTGCCCACGTACCTTCCTTGTCAGGAGGTGAGGACTTATGTCTCCCACACCTATCGTGTATGGAGGCGGGTGATGTATTTTAATTTTAGATTCTAAGACATAATTAGTTTGATCTCATTTAGGCAGAGTTTTCGTATTAAAATTAATGCAGACAGAAAAGTGATGCATATATTTTTAAAATCAGCTTACAATACCATTAACATAGTGTGCTATTGAACAGAGTAACCTAAACAAAGTCCCCTTGTGGGTGCAGCAACCTTCCCCATCGACATGAAAATTTTGGAATATATATAGAACTTTAAAATGACATGGCTGCTCAATTAAGTGTCTGCGCTAGTACTGGCAGCTCTCCACCGATGATCAATATTTATATGTCTCTGGACACTGTTTTCGACATTACCGTTTACTTTTGTTGACCCACTGCTCACCACTGTCCCTTGCCCGGTATATGGCTCACAGAACGTACTCACCTGAAATAACATAAACGAATATTAGAACTCTGGTTTTCATAGTGTCATTATATTTACTATATATTGATGTCAGATTGACACATCACCAGTACACCATACCAACACCACAAGTATTTAGTGCCATATTTAATCAGACACACGTGTATACAATAATCCTGCATAATGGTCGGAAGCCAGGATTATAGTCCAAAGTTCGAATTGGCTGGAAAAAACATCTTAGAATCAGCAGTTATAAAACATGATAACCATCAATATACACCAATAGGTCAGGTCTATTCAAACTAAATGTATTTATGATAGAGGCGATCGTACATAATCTCTCACCCGATTATTTTATGAATTCTCCGGATTGCCGTAAATGCCACGATTCTGCAGAGACATCCCGACGATACCTGGCTGCAAAGAAATTTGATGTTTGCACCATGCTTTGACCTGTCAACTCATTGTGTTAGACCGGAGTTCTTTCAATGGGTTGCAAGGTTGTTTATATATTAATATCTACCGTCGTTAGCTGTGGGCTCTTCGCCATCTCCCTCGTCCGTTACCTCAGTACAACGTTATTAATTCTGAATTTCTTTATGATATTCCATGTCCTTTTTTTTTGTGTCTTACCTACCAACCTGTCGGTATTGTACAGCATTTTGATATTCACTCGTGTCCTATGGGCATTGCAAGTATGTCTGGAAAAGAAAAGAACACATAAAGATGTACAGGTATAGGAGTAAACAGAAAGTTGAACGTGAGCTGAGGTAGCACATCAGTAGGGGGCACCAAGTCGTCATTTTCCTTAATACCCCTTCTCTTTGCACTTAGATAACAGTGTCATTTGCTAATGCAACGGGATTTTTTTTCGGGTTTATGGGCCTTCTGTCGATGTCACACCATGAAACTGGTTACTACACAGATTGGTCTTTCGGTAATGCTTCGGTACGGCACATTTTGCAACGAGAAGAAATCATGGAAACTGTGGAAAGTTCCGTAACATTAAAAGATTAATGAAGCCATACACACACACACACACACACACACACACACACACACACACACACACACACACACACACACACACACACACACACACACACACACACACACACACCCCAGCATGAGTTCATTGAAGACAAATCCTGTGTCACAAACCTTCTGGAGTTTTATGACAAGGTAACAGAAGTAAGACATGAGAGAGAGGGGTGGGTTAATTGCATTTTCCTGGACTGCAGGAAGGCCTTTGACACAGTTCCTCACAAGAGATTAGTGCAGAAGCAGGAGGATCAGGCACACATAACAGGGAGGGCACTGCAATGGATCAGGGAATACCTGACAGGGAGGCAACAACGAATCATGGTACGTGAAGAGGTATCACAGTGGGCGCCTCTGACGAGCTGGGTCCCACAGGGGTCAGTTCTAGGACCAGTGCTATTTTTGATATATGCAAACGACATGATGGAAGGAATAGACTCTGAAGTGTCCCTGTTCGCAGATGATGTGAAGCTGATGAGAAGAATTAAATCAGATGAGGATGAGGCAGGACTGCAAAGAGACCTGGACAGGCTGGACACCTGGTCCAGAAACTGGTTTCTCGAATTCAACCCTGCCAAATGCAAAGTCATGAAGATTGGGGAGGGGCAAAGAAGACCGCAGACAGAGTATAGGCTAGGTGGACAAAGACTACAGACCTCACTCAGGGAGAAAGATCTTGGGGTGACCATAACACCGAGCACGTCACCGGAGGCACACATTAACCAAATGACTGCTGCAGCATACGGGCGCCTGGCAAACCTGAGAATAGCGTTCCGATACCTTAATGAGGAATCGTTCAAGACACTGTACACTGTGTATGTTAGGCCCATACTAGAGTATGCAGCACCAGTCTGGAACCCACACCTGGTCAAGCACGTCAAGAAGTTAGAGAAAGTACAAAGGTTTGCAACAAGGCTAGTTCCAGAGCTCAGGGGAATGTCGTACGAGGAAAGGTTGAGGGAAATCGGACTGACGACACTGGAGGACAGAAGGGTCAGGGGAGACATGATAACGACATACAAGATATTCAAATAACCCGCACATAAAAGACAGAAGCTTACGACGACGTTTCGGTCCGCCTTGGACCATGGTCCAAGTCGGACCGAAACGTCGTCGTAAGCTTCTGTCTTTTATGTGCGGGTTATTTGAGTATCGTTCCAGTCACGGTATTGTGCCTTTTTGTTATACAAGATATTGCGGGGAATAGACAAGGTGGACAGAGACAGGATGTTCCAGAGAGGGTACACAGAAACAAGGAGTCACAATTGGAAGCTGAAGACTCAGACGAGTCACAGGGACGTTAGGAAGTATTTCTTCAGTCATAGAGTCGTCAGGAAGTGGAATAGCCTAGCAAGTGAAGTAGTGGAGGCAGGAACCATACATAGTTTTAAGAAAAGGTATGACAAAGCTCAGGAAGCAGAGAGGGAGAGGACCTAGTAGCGATCAGTGAAGAGGCGGGGCCAGGAGCTGAGTCTCGACCCCTGCAACCACAATTAGGTGAGTACACACACACACACACACACACACACACACACACACACACACACACACACACACACATATATATATATATATATATATATATATATATATATATCTATAGATATATATATATATATATATATATGTATATATATATATATATATATATATATATATATATATATATATATATATATATATATATATATATATATATATATATATATATGTCGTGCCGAATATGTAAAACTAGTCAATTAGCAAGAACTCATTTAAAATTAAGTCCTTTCTAAAATTTTCTCTTATACGTTGAAAGATATATTTTTTTCATTAATGTTAATGTAAAAATGTTTAATTTTGCTCCAAAAGAATCTTAGAAAACTTACCTAACCTTATTATAACAAGAACAATTTATTTTAGCCTAACCCAACTGTATATATTTTAGATTTGTTTACAATAATTTAATACTAAACAAACACAGTGAAATATATTTTTTTCGTTAGGTTCAGAATGATTTTGGCGAAATTATTCCATACACAAATTTTCGCTTGTCCTATATGGCAAGATGAGTGTTGCTATTTAAGCCAAGATGGCAAGTTCTGCCTATTCGGCACGACATATAGATATATATATATATATATATATATATATATATATATATATATATATATATATATATATATATATATATATATATATATATATATGTCGTGCCGAATATGTAAAACTGGTCAATTAGCAAGAACTCATTTAAAATTAAGTCCTTTCTAAAATTTTCTCTTATACGTTTAAAGATATATTTTTTTCATTGATGATAATGTAAAAATTTTTAATTTTGCACCAAAAGAATCTTAGAAAACTTACCTAACCTCATTATAACAAGAACAATTTATTTTAACCTAATCCAACTAAATATATTTTAGATTTGTTTACAATAATTTAATACCAAATAAACACAGTGAAATATATTTTTTTCGTTAGGTTCAGAATGATTTTGGCGAAATTATTGCATACACAAATTTTCGCATGTCCTATATGGCAAGATGAGCGTTGCTATTTAAGCCAAGATCGCAAGTTCTGCCTATTCGGCACGACATATATATATATATATATATATATATATATATATATATATATATATATATATATATATATATATATATATATATATATATATATATATATATATATATATATATATATATATATATATATATATGCATATATATATATATATATATGTATATATAATATATATATATATATATATATATATATATATATATATATATATATATATATATATATATATATATATATATATATATATATATATATTCAGTGTGTGAGCTAAGTCCGCTAGCAATGGAGTTTCCGGGCACACACCAGACATTCCACCAGATACATGCCACATACTGCATCTATAAATAGACAACTCCTTTGCATGACCTATTACAGACTTCTGGAATGTCAATATTGAAGAGAAATAGCAAATGGACATTTTTTCACAGTGCTTACGATTTATGGCTGTGATTCATGTGTACATGATCAAAGGAAAATTTAACTGCGTGAGCCTGTTGATCGTGGAATTTGGAGGAATTTGTGTCTTGTGTGGGAGTGTACAATTTATCACGCTTGGCTCTGGCAGGTAAAAGGGGCTGGTTAGCTTGTAATGAAGTAGCGGTTAACCTGCCCGTGTGAGGGACGAGGTAGAGTGGAGAAGACCCAGCCACGCATGACTCTCATGAACTCTCTTGTTCACTTTACCGTCTCACTTTCTTCACTCTTGCACGCTCACTCATTATCTCTGTCTCTCTCGCTCTCTGTCTCTTTATCTCTATCTATCTATATCTCTCTATGTGTTTACACTGGAGAGTTCAACAAGGACATGCTAAGAATTCTAGCTTTTATTTCATAAAGTAATATCTTTTTAGGTATTTCTTAAGGGTAACCTTTCAGGGATACCTTAAAAACGGTGTTATATGTTAAAATCACCGTTATATATTTCAAGGTATTTATTACAAAGCGAAATGAACTGGAATTGCTCGCCATTACCACCGACTAAGTTAATTGTTTACTGTAAGTTTTTCCATATATGCATATACGTGTACATTCGTATACGTATACATAGGTACACGCGTACACAGTGTACATGCATACATACATATATACCCACATACATGCATACCTATGAGACGCTGTGTACTTGAAAAATAATAGATGCTACACCGGCCAAATTTACGGGTTAGTAAACGAACCAATTTCTTTATGCTCCGTCTGTTTGTGGAAATCCAGATGTCTTGTGCATCTGTGAATTATGCCTAGACATCTGACTCATATCCCCATAACATAGCAACGGACCTTCATAGATCTCTTTTGCATTGTTAAAATTTGGCATTTATTCTTCCTTTTTAGGATCGAGCAGAACCGAAATACATCTCTTTCTATCATATTTCAGGATTTAATGACTTACTTGTTCGTAAACCGAGAGTGAGATGATTCATTCAAACATAATTAAGGAAGGTTGAAGCCGTATTCTGCCATAGTCAAGGAGATAACTATACTTGTCAGGTATAATCCAGGAGAGAGCAAGCTAAGAATCAATATCAACTGACTCACACCTCGCTCTTCACCGTACTGCTCGGTACAATATATTTCCTCCCCATCCCATGACAGGTCTTTAATAAAAGTTCTACATACCTTTTTTGTCTTCTTACCATGATATGTATGTGTGTGTGTGTGTGTGTGTGTGTGTGTGTGTGTGTGTGTGTGTGTGTGTGTGTGTGTGTGTGTGTGTGTGTGTGTGTCTAGGATCAACTTTACGATGATCTAGTAGGATTACCTGGAGTTGCTTCAGTAAGTCATCGCTAGACTGAGCGTGCTAGTTGCTGGTATTACGAACAGGGTCTGTGAACCACTTTGCTATAGTGCTTCCCGTAACAAACTCATATAAAAAGAAAAGGATTATCTCGTCTAGAGGTCATCATACACAGGGTTCACTTATTTATTAACTGCATTAATAATCACTTAAGGTTTCTATCGTGAATTAAATTATTCAATCTTCACAACACAGCTTCTCATATCGTAATGACTACGAGTAAAAACATATATCATTAGTCTTATTATTGCATCACTATAATGCGTTAAATATTTACAACCACCTCTAGACGGAGTTTCTAGACTCAATCACAACGAGTCAAAAGATATATATGTACATACACAGGCGTTTTACAACCTTAAAAGCCAAACTGATGCAAATAACAAAGTTCTTCCTCTGGGACCATTCTACAATAATCCGTTTCCTAGATCACAATCTATTAACGGAGTAACACTTAGATTCGTTCACTTACTCCTATTTTCCTCAAGAGTTTCTCCACCGCCTTCTCAGGCCGAGATATACCATCGCAACGGGCTTCAAAAATTCCTGGTAACTTCTGGGGAAGTGTAGTGTGACTTAAAGCCAGATTCTCCACTAGACTCTTCCTCGACCAGTGAACGTATCAACTGAACGATATATGGCTTTGCCAGCAGTTTAGAATATTAGAACATACTACCTATGTACAAAGCTAAACAATTTATGACCAGATAATATTATAATGCCAATTAAATTCATTATAGCTATTATTGAAGATACTCCTTAATATAATGTAAGTGAGAAAGCCAAAATAACACGTATAAATATATCGTCTCTTTCTTAAAATGAGGAAAGGGCTTAACACTGGCCTGATCGATGATGCTGTTGGTGTCCACCGTCCGCAGTCCAAGGCATGCACCACAACCCGGCTGATCACGAACTGTTTGAGGAATTTGTCCTGAGTTCCCTCTTGAAGTCAAATGAGGAAGCGTGTTGAATTGCCTACTATTTATCAGAGGTATCTTGCACTGCCTGCCAAACCTTTTATCATTAGTCGTGATTTCGGAGCGCAGGATTCTGCCCATTAATCCCTCTAATATCTTCCAGGAGTAGATTATGATGCATCTTTCTCTCCTACAATTTAAGGAGTACAGTCCTATGGACTTCAAGCGCTCCAAGTAATTTAGGTGTTTGACTTAGTTTAAGCTAGTTATGAAGGTTCACTGCATTTTTCGGCTCAGCTAATTTGCCTGCCTAAGCTAATTTGCCTAAGCTAGAACATCAATATTCTAGCCTAGATGGAACACATGAACCGAATAATATCTTCAGTGGCTTAGCATCTATTGTTTTGAAAAAAATCCAGTTAACCAGCCTGTAATTTCCGGCTGAGCTCATTTAGGGCTTAGAAAAATGTATGTCAATTACGCCATCTAACTAAATGGCAAAGTACTGCGAGTCTTATCGCTTATCCGTGACCTGATAATGTTTTGTAACATTTTCTTCGGTCCACTGCATCATTGTTGAGGAAAATTTTAGCACTCTCATGGATACTCAGGGATTCTCTAACTGTATGGACCTTCTTACAATTAACTATAAGCAGAGCAATTACACATGACACATGTGTGGCAGTCTTTGAAGACGGACGGATGGATCTATTGCTATCCAGCCTAAGTTTCTTTAAACCACTGAAATTCTGCTTAAAAAAAAAAACACGGTCCTCTTGAGCTAACCTTGATCGAAGCTTTTTAAAATACTGTTTTAGTTACAATGGTTTTATGGAATCATTTATGGTATATTACACTTTGTGCTATGTGCCATTCTTCACAATGCTGGAAAATCAGTGTTGGATGAAATCTTCCTGGAAGCATCTCTTCTTATGTCTTGAGATGATATATGGCAGTACCGTACTTACGTATGAATACCCTAATGAAGACACACACACACACACACACACACACACACACACACACACACACACACACACACACACACACACACACACACACACACGCACACACACGCACACACACACACACACATACACACACACACATACACACACATACACACACATACACACACACACACACACACACACACACACACACACACACACACACACATACACACACACACACACACACACACACATCTACACTGTGACTCTCTCTACTTTCACACTCCATACCACTCTTTCACACAGCATGTCCACACCCATACACCACCATAATTCTCCACACACCCGCACATACAAATACCGCTCTCGCGCTCCTCATATCCATATTCACACATCACCCTCAACTGCACACCACCCTTATATCTACACATCTACACCCACACACATGTTCCCTACTTTACCTCACACCAACATTCATATAAGCTGTTCATCTTTACTGCTTTTATTCAACTATCCAAAAAAATACTTTTGCCATTTTGGCCTATTCTTTCTATTTCCCCCTCTTGGCATATTCAAATTTCCCCCAAGGAGTAATTTCCCCCTGGGTGGGGAACACCTGCTCTAAACTCTAATTAAGGAGCCAGGCGGAACTGACCAGTTTGTTTATGGAAATACTGGAGGTGTGCACCCCTTCCTCCCTCCCATCCTCACTCCTTCGTCCCCATCCCTGCACTACCTAATCCTTACCTCTCATCTCCACTCAACCCTAAACATCATTATCTTTCCCTATGCCTCTTCCCTCTCCCTCATCTTCTTTGCTTATACCTCTTCCTCGCTGATACTATTCCTACCAACTCTCCGTCCATCTCAGAATACAGTCTAGGCACCTGCCTTGTCCCTCTCCTTTAAGTGAGTGTTGGATGTTTCTCCTATGTGAATGTTGGGACTGATGTCTCCCTTATGTGAATGTTGGGACTGATGTCTTCCTTATGTGAATGTTGGGACTGATGCCTCCCTTTTGTGGATTTTGGGACTGATGTTTCTCTTATGTGAATGTTGGGACTAATGTTTTCCTTCTGTGGATGTTGTTACTGATGCATCCCTTATGTGGATGTTGGGACTGATATTTCCCTTTTGTGGATGGTGGAACTGATGTCTTCCTTATGTGAATGTTGGGACTGAAGTCTCTTATGTTGGGACTGATATGTCTGTGCTTGGTGCGCACACCTTAGGTACTAAAACTATGATAATGATAATTCTGTATTTCATTGAGTATACATATGATACAGATACGTGAGCAGAATAGTAGGCACGAAAGAAAGCCGCTATTTATTCAATTCATTTCTGGCAACTAATCATAAAGCTTACACACCATTTAATAACTAGACATAGCATTATGTAAGACTTCTTGTGAGCTACGGTGTCGGGAACTGTAATCAAAGCAGCCTCGAGTGAACATCCTTGAAGTGTTGTCTCCTTTACTACCAATTTGGGGTCTTCCCATCTCATCAAGAATCTTTGTGAAGTGCCGTATATTATTAAAACAATACTAGGAGTGTTTCTACTGTGTTTACCAAGGCACTAGTTGAAGCTGCGTCACCACCATATTCCTTAGCACATTCCGCACAGGGGACGGGCAGGGGAGTAGTATT
>NC_091315.1:31771615-31801615 GCF_038502225.1 Cherax quadricarinatus
TGTTTCCCGTGGCCTGGTGGTTAAAGTTCTTGCTTCACACGGCGGATTCGATTCCTGGCGATTTGGGTGTGGGTCGCATCCTGGGACAAAACTGACCTAATTTGCCCTAAATGCTCAGCATAACAAGCGGCTTTCTATATAGTAGTATGTCACTGATGTCAGCTATGATCTGTATACCTTGTACATGTACTTGTAATAAATAAAGATATAGTTATCGTCCCTAATTCCTCCGTCCTTCTCCCTACTACCTTTTCATCCTCACTACCCCTCCCACCCTCCCGTCCCTTTGTTTCCTACTCCTCTACATAAATTTCCACGTGTCGTACAATGACCCAGATGTTCTGTTTACATCATGTGTGTTTTCATCTCACGAGTACCAGGGCATAAAATGTGTTTTTATCTTAACATTTATCAAAAGGATCTTTCATTTGCCTCCCCCTCTTAGTGTCGTCTACTCACTTTTTTTTCGGGGTGGTTTTCAAGAGAGAGAAAGAGAGAGAGAGAGAGAGAGAGAGAGAGAGATAGAACCGCCTTCAGTAACATTGGCCCTATTCAAGACCTACCGGAGAGTGGCGACATCCAGCGATTAATTTCACCTTGAAGACGGGTTAACTGGCTTAACTAGACATGGCATCAGACGACCTAGTTTCAGGTGATGTAGCTTCACGTGACTCTCCTTAGAAGATTTGTTCGCCGGTAGCCTGTTTTTATCACAACGAGATTCAGTTGGGCACCTCAGGTGATCCGACATCGTTAGGCCTGGTTGCAAATGACCTGACTTCAGCTTATCTTAGACTAGTTACTGATACAAATGACAACATAACTGTATGTGCGTTCGTCGCTTCGCATTCAGAGACAAACAAACCACCGTCTCCGATGTCGCTAGCTACCTGTACCGTAACAGACGCAAGAGAGGCCCGGAAGCTAAATATTGAAACTCTCCGGAGCCAAGGAGCTGCAGCTCAATATTCTCAACAGACTCTGCAGGTATATCTTAACGCTTTCAAGAGACGCAAGAGCTGTATATTAACACCCTGAAGATGTTCAGGGATTTGAAACTCGATCCTGTCGTACATAAATGAAATCTGGAATCAGTCGGCTGAGTAGAACAAAAATGGTTCTACATGACCATAATTTTTAAAGGGGTGGACCGGTAAGCCAGCGGAAGGCCCCGGTCAGATGACCGAAAGCTCCAAAGGTGGGTCATCATCTGACTAAGACCTGCGTCAGGAAACATTTGTCCTGTTTCCTGACGAACCTTACCTAACCTAACCTCAGTCGGCTGAAAGTAAAGAATCTGTAAGTAAACACTCTCAAGAAACCAAATTATTATTATTATAATCAAAAAGAAGCGCTAAGCCACAAGGGCTATACAGCCCAAGAAACCAAAGAGCTTGAATCAAATCCTCCCAATTATGAAAAAAAAAAAAAAAAAAAAAAAAAAAAACAGAAGATTAGAACAAAACATAATGAAGATAATAATTATTTAATATTTCGCTGATGATGTGATTCTTAAGGATAAAGGAAGATTGATGTGAGATTAATTCTCTGATTTTATTGTGAGGTGTAAATGAGAAATTAATTCTCCAAAATGCCTAAATCCAACTAAGAAAAATATATAATATAATCTTCGACCATTATAAAGTATAAATTTTAATTTTCTGTTTAATTAAACAAAGAAAATATCAACTTGTAAATTACGAAGACTAACAAGACAAATACTACCAATATACAATAGTAAAACAATATTTACTGATAAATGTATATACACTGATTGCCTAAAAGTTTGAAAATATTTTCTTGAAAAATAAAACTTTAAGATCTTGCCAAAAAATGCATATAAAAATATAACCTAAAATATATTTTTATCGTGTGTGTGTGTGTGTGTGTGTGTGTGTGTGTGTGTGTGTGTGTGTGTGTGTGTGTGTGTGTGTGTGTGTGTGTGTGTGTGTGTGTGTGTGTGTGTGTGTGTGTGTGTGTGTGTGTGTGTGTGTGTGTGTGCGTGTGTGTGTGTGTGTGTGTGTGTGTGTGTACTCACCTAGTTGTGGTTGCAGTGGTCGAGCCATAGCTCCTGACTCCTGTAATCACCTAGTTGTACTCACCTAGTTGAGGTTGCAGGGGTCGAGTCCTAGCTCCTGGCCCCGCCTCTTCATTGGTCGCTACTAGGTCACTCTCCCTGAACCGTGAGCTTTATCATGCCTCTGCTTAAAGCTATGTATGGATCCTCCTGTGTGTATGTGTGTGCGTGTTTGGGAGGGTGGGCAGGTAATTCAATATTTCTTTCTTCTTTTTCTTCCGTCGTTCTTCTTTCCCCCCTCACATCCTTTCTCCTTAGCTCATCCCCTTGCTTTTCCTCTCCTTCTCTCTCTTTTATTCCCTCTGTGTTTCAACCCTCGTTTCCTCTCGCTCGCTCGATGGCTTCGTCTCTCCGTCTCTTCATCGATACTTCCCTTCCTTCACGTTTAACCTTCCCCTCTAAAATCAAATTACAGCAAGAAATTAGGACTCGAGAAGTTCTCATCCATATCTAATTTTCCTAGCAAATATTCCATAACGACACATTCCTCACACTTATAAGTGGAACTTCGTGTTCGAATATACCCAAGTTCGAAAAATTTTGCTCGGAACAAGCTGTCCCGATCTTCGAACATTTCTGGTGTTCGAACGCGCTGATTTGTTTAAATTTCATTTGTAAAAAGCTATACAAGGAAAGTCCTCCTTTAAAAGTGTTTTGAAGTGACCTCTGATACTGACCTGACTCTCAGAGAGCCTTGGAAGTCAGTTCAACATCCTCCAGTGTGTGTGAGGCTGATAATTAAAGCCTGAGAAATACTATTTCCCACATTGAACATCACCTAGCAACCAATTAAGTTCATCACCTAGCAAGGAATTAAGTTCAGACATCTGGGTTCCACTGGAATTGTTTTACCGTACCACTACTACTTTCACTACCACTTTACCTCTAACACTACTACTCCACTTCCTTCTCGCCCTGTTCTAGCCCCTCTTCCTTCTCTTATATGTACTGACTCCCTCACCTTCGTGTGTTAATGTGACTTGTATAGGGTTCAAGTTGGACTGATGAAGTCACTATGTGGCGAAACGTTTTCTTAATAAAGATTCCCATATGTTGCATAAGTGCCTCAATCCTCAACTCTTCCTCATATCAACCATCGTGGGCTTTTTAATATTTTTTAACATTGGTAGGCATTTTGTAGCTCGGTTTTAAAGTTTTTTTCTGTAAGCTTTTTGTTAGATGCAGCCTCCCCACAACCACTGCATATTTAATAAGATAACAATGGTATAATCATTACCATAAATTTTAAAGGGGTGGACCCGTAAGCCAGCTAAAGGCCTCGGTCAGCTCACCAAAATCTCCAGCTGCGGGTTATCATATGATCCGCGTCAGGAAAGACTCGTCCTGTTTGCTGGCAAACCTTTCCTAATTGTTCGCATGTTCCTTTCAAGCTAATTACTCTTAATCATTGTAATAATTTCTTTTATTTCTCCTATTTTTCTGCATTTTCCAAACAAATCTTTCATGTGAAAGTAACAGGATATTTCTTAAAATAAGTAAGTGTTTTCTTTACGTTGTCATAACTAAAATTTGATGCAAGTTTACAAAGTTTGCTAAGGAAAAAACAGTTTGTTTACCAGTTAGTAAGTTTTTATTCTCTAAATGTATAATCCAATTTTCTCTGATGACTTTGTCTAATAATAAAAAAAAAATAAGGGCACAATACCGTGACTGGAACAATACACAAATAACAAGCACATACGAGAGAGGAGCTTACGACGATGTTTCGGTTCGACTTTGTAAATGGTCCAAGTTGGACCGAAACGTCGTTGTGAGCTCCTCTCTCCTATGTGCGGGTTATTTGTGTATTGTTCTAATAATGTTTCAACACTTGTTAACAATATTGACCAATATTTTAATATGCCTTTCTTGTTACTTTCTTTTAAATACTGACTAAATGTGTGTCATTTGCCTGGTAATTTACCTGACTTTATCGAATTTACAAAGATGTTCCGACGATGATGATATATAAAGTAAAAGGACACAAGTGCAACTAATGTGGCATTTTATTGTGGCAACGTTTCGCTCTCCAGGTAATTCTACCAACTTTATTACTATGATGGTATAATTCTTCAGCACATTCCAGCATTTTCCAGCGTTTTTCTATCAGCATCCAGTAATAATTTTATTTCTCCTTTATTTATTTCAATATTCTTTATTTAAGATGTCTGGAATTAAAAATCACAACATTTAAATACCTACATTTAGTGAATATTCACAGGTACCTTTAATTTAATACCTCACCTTTATTTTTCTACCGCAGTGATTTTGTCGTCGACCTTCATTTTTTTGTGTTTTTTCTTCAACAATGAATATTAAATACTTTATATATCTGTATAAGAGTTTTGGTTCTACCTTGCTCAAGTCTAATATTATCAAGGTTTCCTCTTCCTCTCTCCTTACATTTGTATATTCATTTTGAGGTTGCCGGACTCCGACAAGTTTCTTGATTTACCTGCTTCCCGTATTGACTTAAATGCAGTGAGAATTCCTCTCTCTCTCTCTCTCTCTCTCTCTCTCTCTCTCTCTCTCTCTCTCTCTCTCTCTCTCTCTCTCTCTCTCTCTCTCTCTCTCTCTCTCTCTCTCTCTCTCTCTCTCTCTCTCTCTCTCACTCTCTCAGTAAAGTACTCACACAATGTAAAGCTTATTGTACATACTGTGTATAGCTGTAAATATAGCTGCTGGTGGGTATATATGGGTATTCTTAAGCAAACATCTGGTGTATGACTTATTACTTAAAAATTCTTAATTACTTTATTGATTGCTTCCTTGCTGGTATTCCACGTTTATGACCAGATATAAGAAGCTTTTGAGCATTACCTGTCATTATAGTTAGCTCCATTTACTTAGAAAAAGATCCCATCAGCGGTATTAGGGTAAAACCCTGAAAGGTCTCATCTTGAATCATTCCTAGATTAGTGGGCTCTATCGTACCCATTCCCAAAGCTGTGTATTAAGTCTGCATCTCTTCTTATTTATTCAGATATTTTAATTTCTTATTCTGAGTCTTGAGTAGCTTATTTGCTGCATGTTCACATTTATTTGCACGGTTTCTCTTACCTTCTGTTATTTTTCTTTCTAACCATATATATTCTTCTGGGCATCATGTACATTGTAATCATATTTCACCTGATTCTTCTATCACCTAATGTCTTCAAGTCATTTAATAGACCTTTCTCCTCATGAGTAATTCCCATTAGCTTCGGGACTAGCATTGTTGCATACCTTTTTCTTTTTCTACACTTTTTATATGCTTTATCAGGTGTGGGTTTCATGATAAGTTTGTATTCTTAAAAATTAGCCTGAGAAAATAGTCATTAATAACACTTGTGAAAGGCTTCTTAAAATCAGTCTTAGACTAGGATGATGTTTGCCTCCGGTGATACATTCGGTATTATGCTCACCTCTAAACCAGTGTCTTTGTGGTTTTGCAACCCTCCCCACTCGGTGGGTTCCAGTCCCCTTCGATCTGTGGGTTTCACCACAACCTTAAATCATCCTCCTTCTACAAACACAACATATTTTGTGTTTGTACATTTTTCCACACACTTGACTTTGCTTTCATATGAGTCCCTTCACTCTTGCATCTCTAATAGCATTTTCACATATACAACGCGAGAGAAAGAGAGCAAAAGAGAGGGGAAATGAGAGAGAAAAAAGAGAGAGTAAGCATGACTACCCTGCATGTAGTAGGATAAGGTAGGGGAGGTGACAAAACATTATCTCTGGTACTAATCCCAGAATTTAAAAAAACACTCTCTCATTTTTTTTCTGTTCCACACCTGTGGGACCCACTTCCACTCCATATCATCTCTAACACATCCTATATTCCAATATTTAATTTAGACTAAGGTAAACAATGTATTTTCCCTGGTACAGTGTATCTTCAGCACCACTGTATCTTCAGTGAAACAATGTCTTCACCCAAGATATATTATCTTCAGTAAGTAATATATCTTAACTGACGCAAATTATCTTTTATGACAATTTACCTTAATATTTTTTTAAATAAAAATGAATGATTAAATTCAGAGAGCTATTATAGTGCTTAACTTGTCCTGTTTGAGACTTTTAGTGGCAGATTCCTTGCACTGGATGAACCACACGGGCTTTGCCCTTCATGTGAATAATAAAAACAATGGTTTTAAGAAATCCAAGAGCATTCAGTGTAGAATCACGGTTGTTTCAAAGGATCTGGAAAATATCTTTGTATGAGGTTTTCCAGATTGAGGAAAGCGCAAGGTGAACTCAAGGTTTCGACCCGTTTGGAGAAATGTGCAACGGGGAGTGTAGGATGTTGGTATTACACGTCAGGTTGTGTTAGTGGAGGAAGATGCCAGAGTCTTAATGCCAAGATTTGGGGAGGATAAAGGCTGCATTCTGGTGGATGTCTCAGGAGGAAGAGACAGACACGAAGTGTTAATTCTTATTACATCGTCCTCGCTTACACCTACAAACATATACACATATACTCATACACACACACAAATACACCCAATATCTCCACATCAGTACAAGATAAACTAAGATCGCCCTTCCCTTAGCTTCATTTACCTTCCCTAGATCATCCAATTATCGTTAAAAGTGGTAAGAGAGTTTGAAGTGGAAGGAGTAAATGGAATTAAGTCAGGAGGATCAGGAGGCTTTATCCTCAGACATCCCAGACGGGAATACAGAGTATCATGACGCAGCTATAGCATCGGGTACGAAAATCAGAGAAAACGAGAGCTAAATATGCAGTTCCGGTAAAGTTAAATGGTTTAGTTGGTCAAAAATACTAAATTCAAAAATTAAAATTTAAAATAAAAGTAATTTGTATGAAGCTGGTGAAAATACTGTCGAGGGGAGACACTGGGAAATATTTCCTTGGATTTTTCAGGAAATTTAGAGAATATTTGTTCTGGGTGACTAATGTAAAAATGGACGTTATTGTAGACGGCTCAGGTAACTTTTGTGTCCCAGTCAAGACAGGTTTTAGGAAGAAAATTATAAATAATGAAAAAAGTGAAAATAAAGACACGTATTAGGATAAGATTTTCTGCGGATTTTTAACCCCGGAGGGTTAGCCATCCAGGATAACCCAAGAAAGTCAGTGCGTCATCGAGGACTGTCTAACTTATTTCCATTGTGGTCCTCAATCTTGTCCCCCAGGATGCGACCCACACCAGTCCACTAACACCCAGGTACCTATTTGCTGCTAGGTGAACATGACAACAGATGTAAGGAAACGTGTCGAAATTTTTCCACCCCGCCGAGAATTTAACCCGGGCCCTGCGTGTGTGAAGCGAGAACTTTAGCTACCAGGCCAGAGAAAACCTTTATCTTAAGCGACGTTCTCTCATGACTTAGCTTTACCCTTAATTATTCTGCATTACACATCTTTATTTTCAGTTTTCGGCTTTTTTTCCCCCTTCACTAGACATAGGTGGAAGTGAGCAGGAACACCTGTGTGCTAAACTGTTTTTCTTAATCATATGTTTAATTAGTTGTAGATACAGTACGCGGAAGAGGAAATACAGTAAAAATGGCATAAATGGGTAGGGGAGAAATGAAAGATATTAAATTTAAAAGAGGAGAGCAACTACTGGGGGAAAAAAGAACGACTAGAGCAGGAGAAAATGAAAAATAAAAAATTCGTGGAGGAATGATGGGGATTTAAGAATTCAGTGAAAAAGTGAGCTACAGAGGTTTGCATTTACAAAGGTGGTGGGTGAAGGAGAAAGAGAAACGGCTGGTGAAAGATAAGGGAAAAAATAGGTGGTAATGGGGGCTACAGAGGTTTGCATTTACAAAGGCGGTAGTGAAGGAGAAAGAGAAACGGCTGGTGAAAGATAAGGGAAAAAAATAGGTGGTAATGGGGAAAAACAGAGGAAAGCTTTTAAGAATGTAAAAATTACGTAAAGAGGGCGAAGTTGTAGGAAGGAAAATGAGTAGTAAGAGGCTAAAAAAAAGAAGACCAGACACGGAGAAGAAGGTTGTCTCTATCATCAAACTCGGCTAAAATTAACAAGCAGCTTCAAAAAGAGATGAAAGATATTAAGACGTATGATGGAAATAGTGAGTTAGTTTAACACAATACACAAATAACCCGCACATAAAAGAGAGAAGCTTACGACGACGTTTCGGTCCGACTTGGACCATTGACAAAGTCACACTAACAGAGGTGGAGCAGGACGGCTATATATAGGCAGGAAGAGGTGGTAGTAGTAGTAGTAGTAGTAGTTGTACTACTACTACTACCACCTCTTCCTGCCTATATATAGCCGTCCTGCTCCACCTCTGTTAGTGTGACTTTGTCAATGGTCCAAGTCGGACCGAAACGTCGTCGTAAGCTTCTCTCTTTTATGTGCGGGTTATTTGTGTATCGTTCCAGTCACGGTATTGTGCCTTTTTGTTATTTAGTTTAACACAAATATGAAAGAGGAAAAAAATCATACGTAGGAATTTTTTAGTCTACGTAGTTCCTTTGTACATGAAAATGGGGAAGCAGAGAGTAAAAAAAAATTATAGTGATCAAATCTGAGCATATATTAAGTATTTTTTTCTGAAAGGACTCATGCGCCGCCACTAATCAGACATTTTACCGTGGCAACGTTTCGCTCACCATTACTACTTAACAAAACTGCTGGAGAAAACTTCGTTTCACTCTGATGTGGTGAAGCTGAAGGTGTTATGTATTTTAGCCCGAAAACATAATTATAAAATTAGTACAATTTCCAGTTAAATTTATTCTGTAGTCTATAAAGTGAATTTAGGGACTTTTAAAAACTTTATAGAGAGAAAGTTCATAGCAAAAGTTTGTCTTCACCTCATTAATTTAACTTTAAAATATGCCAAGAAAATATGTAGAACAAATATGTAAAAAAAACTGTCTTCTAAATGTAATTTCAAGAAAATATTTGACCTCAAAGGATATCCAGAAATTATTTAGGTAATTTAATGAAACTCATTATACTATTTCTAGTAAATACCAAGAAAATCATTGTAAAACCAGCAACTTTCATCTTTTTGGTCATTTTTAAAGGGGTTACCGAAGCTACTCAGACGAGTTAATTTTAGGTGATTTATAAAGATTTATCACGATTTCTGCTGAGTTAAGAATGTGACGAAGACAGAACATGTGACCGGGAGCATCAGATCAACAGTCACAGAAGACAATGACTCGTGTCTTCATTCTTGCTACATACAAAAGCTTCCTCGTTCTCTTCTTCTCTTTCTCTCCCCCTCCCCTCTTTCTCTCTTTGTCTTTGTCTGTCTGTCTGTCTGTCTGTCTGTCTGTCTGTCTGTCTGTCTGTCTGTCTGTCTCTCTCTCTCTCTCTCTCTCTCTCTCTCTCTCTCTCTCTCTCTCTCTCTCTCTCTCTCTCCTTCCCTCCCATCCTCCCTCCCACACTCCCTTCTTTTCTTTATCTTTCTCTCCCCCTCTTATTCTATCACCCTATTAAACTCTCTTCTTCTTTCTCCCTCATAATCTCTCTCCTTCTTTCTCCCTCTTTCACTTTCCCCTCTTTCTCTCCCTCTCTTCCTCTCCCCCTCTCCCTCTCTCTTGCTTTGTCTCCATTTTCGTCTCCAGTGTGGACAGCTGTGGGTGGTAAGAGGTGTCTTCCCAACCATCCTCGGGATTAACCTGCTTTTATTTGCATTTGTATAAGAGATTACATTACCATGAATAAAAGTGAACTAGGGCCGTGTTTGTCTTCTTACGTAACTGAACCAAATTTTAATGGTTCGTAATTCATTCCTGAGACTAGTTGAAAATATTTGCGATAATAAAATCTTTAAAAAGAGATAAGGAAAGAATATATTACAAGAAATGTATTTGTCAGAAAACGATTGAGGGAAATTCGGGTCGAAAATCTACAAACAAGGAAAATGCGAATGAATTTTATGGATAGGCCTTGGGAATCGAGCGGAAAAAATGGTACGTGCGTGAAAAGGATGTGGTTGATATTTCTATATTTCTCGTAAAACAATAGACTCCTAACAATAGAGAATGTTACTACAGGAAAGCTGAAAAAGTCGACGACCAGTTGTCTTTAAGTGATATTACCGAATTATGCATCGTTTATATTAACTAGCTGGGGTCCATTCACTGCTAATAATGGCCAGTAGGGGGTCATTCACTGCTAATAATGGCCCGTAGGGGGCCATTCACTGTTAATAATGGCCAGTAGGGGACCATTCACTGCTAATAATGGCCCGTAGGGGGCCATTCAGTGCTAATAATGGCCAGTAGGGGTCCATTCACTGCTAATAATGACCCATAGGGGTCCATTCACTGCTAATAATGGCCAGTAGGGGCCCATTCACTGCTAATAATGACCAATAGGGGGCCATTCACTGCTAATAAGAAATTCAACATGGATAGGGAAAGAAACTGAAAGAACTTGGAGAGGCTTTATACATAACTAGAGTAGGTTAGATTAGGTAAGATTCTTCAGGAAACAGGACAAGCGTTTCCTGACGCGGGTCTTAATAATATGATGACCTGCCACTGGAGCATTTGGTCATCTGACTGAGGCCTTACACTGGCTTACCAGTCCACCAATTTAAATACTAAAATTAGTATAAGAATAACATAACGAGAGTGAATAAAATAATGAAGTTTAGAGTGATATACTTCTCACATACCATTGAATTTTGATGATTGAGTAAATAATGGAAATGAAAGTATTAAGTGGAATGGAAAAATAAGCAAAATGAATAGTTAAATAAGAAGAGGAAATATAATATTGAACTGGGAGTCGAGAATATAATGGAACAAGGAATATACAGGCTAATAGCTGTTATCCTAAATTCATTTCTAAGTCAAAATTAGACTCATAACAGATAGCTTTCACCTAAGTACCTAATTA
Source organism: Cherax quadricarinatus (assembly GCF_038502225.1). NCBI lineage: Eukaryota > Metazoa > Arthropoda > Malacostraca > Decapoda > Parastacidae > Cherax > Cherax quadricarinatus. Next base: position 31,782,545 of record NC_091315.1, read on the forward strand.
GTGCTAGGTGAACATTAGCAACAAGATTTAAGGATGGTTAAATATATCTCCTCACCCTTCCCAGGACTGAACACGGCTCCTATGTTTGTGAGCCGATGGCTCTGCTCTTTAGTTACGAGACTTGCACAAATAACTAAATCAATTAACTCCACGTCTGCTCGTAGCCATTCCAGTTGACTTATTTCACGCTCACTAATCCAGACTCGGCTAATTGTTCAACGCCTTTAATACAGAATCAGATTCTCTTCGATTCTTTGATATTTTCCAGGAGAAATTTTGGATCATGTATTCTTATTCTGGTTGATGTATTCTCATTCTGGTTCATGTATTCTTATTCTGGTTGATGTATTCTTGTTCTGGTTCATGTATTCTTATTCTGGTTGATGTATTCTTGTTCTGGTTCATGTATTCTTATTCTGGTTCATGTATTCTTGTTCTGGTTCATGTATTCTTGTTCTGGTTCATGTATTCTTATTCTGGTTCATGTATTCTTATTCTGGTTCATGTATTCTTGTTCTGGTTCATGTATTCTTATTCTGGTTGATGTATTCTTGTTCTGGTTCATGTATTCTTATTCTGGTTCATGTATTCTTGTTCTGGTTCATGTATTCTTGTTCTGGTTCATGTATTCTTGTTCTGGTTCATGTATTCTTATTCTGGTTCATGTATTCTTATTCTGGTTCATGTATTCTTGTTCTGGTTCATGTATTCTTATTCTGGTTCATGTATTCTTATTCTGGTTCATGTATTCTTGTTCTGGTTCATGTATTCTTGTTCTGGTTCATGTATTCTTGTTCTGGTTCATGTATTCTTATTCTGGTTCGTGTATTCTTGTTCTGGTTCATGTATTCTTGTTCTGGTTCATGTATTCTTGTTCTGGTTCATGTATTCTTATTCTGGTTCATGTATTCTTATTCTGGTTCATGTATTCTTGTTCTGGTTCATGTATTCTTATTCTGGTTCATGTATTCTTATTCTGGTTCATGTATTCTTATTCTGGTTCATGTATTCTTATTCTGGTTCATGTATTCTTATTCTGGTTCATGTATTCTTGTTCTGGTTCATGTATTCTTATTCTGGTTAATGTATTCTTATTCTGGTTCATGTATTCTTATTCTGGTTCATGTATTCTTATTCTGGTTCATGTATTCTTATTCTGGTTCATGTATTCTTATTCTGGTTCATGTATTCTTATTCTGGTTCATGTATTCTTATTCTGGTTCATGTATTCTTATTCTGGTTCATGTATTCTTGTTCTGGTTCATGTATTCTTATTCTGGTTCATGTATTCTTATTCTGGTTCATGTATTCTTATTCTGGTTCATGTATTCTTGTTCTGGTTCATGTATTCTTATTCTGGTTCATGTATTCTTATTCTGGTTCATGTATTCTTATTCTGGTTCATGTATTCTTATTCTGGTTCATGTATTCTTATTCTGGTTCATGTATTCTTATTCTGGTTCATGTATTCTTATTCTGGTTCATGTATTCTTATTCTGGTTCATGTATTCTTATTCTGGTTCATGTATTCTTATTCTAGTTCATGTATTCTTATTCTGGTTCATGTATTCTTGTTCTGGTTCATGTATTCTTATTCTGGTTCATGTATTCTTGTTCTGGTTCATGTATTCTTGTTCTGGTTCATGTATTCTTATTCTGGTTCATGTATTCTTATTCTGGTTCATGTATTCTTATTCTGGTTCATGTATTCTTATTCTGGTTCATGTATTCTTATTCTGGTTCATGTATTCTTATTCTGGTTCATGTATTCTTATTCTGGTTCATGTATTCTTATTCTGGTTAATGTATTCTTATTCTGGTTCATGTATTCTTATTCTGGTTAATGTATTCTTGTTCTGGTTCATGTATTCTTCTTGGAAATGTATACTTGATATGGTTCACATACAGTTTGGTGTTGATTTATATAAATGTCATAACTAGACAAAGGCCAAAGCGGAAACCATCTTTTTTTGTTCACAGCCTTGTTCTTCATTAGTGTTCACCCCCTACAGTGTTCACCAGTGTGCTCGTCACTAACACAATGTTCGCAGTCGCCACTGCAGTGTTCACCGCCGCTACAGTGTTCACCGCCGCTGCAGAGTTCACCGCCGCTGCAGTGTTCACCGCCGCTGCAGTGTTCACCGCCGCTGCAGTGTTCACCGCCGATGCAGAGTTCACCGCCACTGCAGTGTTCACCACCGCTGCAGTGTTCACCACCGCTGCAGTGTTCACCACCGCTGCAGTGTTCACCGCCACTGCAATGTTCACCGCCACTGCAGTGTTCACCACCGCTGCAGTGTTCACCGCCGCTGCAGTGTTCACCGCCACTGCAGTGTTCACCGCCGCTGCAGTGTTCACCGCCGCTGCAGTGTTCACCGCCACTGCAGTGTTCACCGCCGCTACAGTGTTCACCGCCGCTACAGTGTTCACCACCTCTGCAGTGTTCACCGCCACTGCAGTGTTCACCGCCGCTACAGTGTTCACCACCGCTGCAGTGTTCACCGCCACTGCAGTGTTCGCCACCGCTGCAGTGTTCACCACCGCTGCAGTGTTCACCGCCACTGCAGTGTTCACCGCCGCTACAGTGTTCACCACCGCTACAGTGTTCACCGCCACTGCAGTGTTCGCCACCGCTACAGTGTTCACCACCTCTGCAGTGTTCACCGCCACTGCAGTGTTCACCGCCGCTACAGTGTTCACCACCGCTGCAGTGTTCATCGCCACTGCAGTGTTCGCCACCGCTGCAGTGTTCACCACCGCTGCAGTGTTCACCGCCACTGCAGTGTTCACCGCCACTGCAGTGTTCACCACCGCTGCAGTGTTCACCACCGCTGCAGTGTTCACCGCCACTGCAGTGTTCAACGCCGCTACAGTGTTCACCACCGCTGCAGTGTTCACCACCGCTGCAGTGTTCACCAATTCTACAGTGTTCACCACCGCTGAAGTGTTTACCACCGCTGCAGTGTTCACCGCCACTGCAGTGTTCACCGCCGCTACAGTGTTCACCACCGCTGCAGTGTTCACCACCGCTGCAGTGTTCACCACCGCTGCAGTGTTCACCACCGCTGCAGTGTTCACCGCCACTGCAGTGTTCACCACCGCTACAGTGTTCACCACCGCTACAGTGCTCACCACCGCTACAGTGTTCACCACCGCTGCAGTGTTCACCACCGCTACAGTGTTCACCACCGCTACAGTGTTCACCACCGCTACAGTGTTCACCACCGCTACAGTGTTCACCACCGCTACAGTGCTCACCACCGCTGCAGTGTTCACCACCGCTACAGTGTTCACCACCGCTACAGTGTTCACCACCGCTACAGTGTTCACCACCGCTACAGTGTTCACCACCGCTACAGTGTTCACCACCGCTGCAGTGTTCACCACCGCTACAATGTTCACCACCGCTGCAGTGTTCACCACCGCTGCAGTGTTCACCACCGCTACAGTGTTCACCACTGCTAAAGTGTTCACCACCGCTACAGTGTTCACCACCGCTACAGTGTTCCCCGCCGCTGCAGTGTTCACCGCCTCTGCAGTGTTCACCACCGCTACAGTGTTCACCACCACTGCAGTGTTCCCCGCCGCTGCAGTGTTCACCGCCGCTACAGTGTTCACCACCACTGCAGTGTTCACCACCACTACAGTGTTCACCACCACTACAGTGTTCACCACCACTACAGTGTTCACCACCACTACAGTGTTCACCACCACTACAGTGTTCACCACCACTACAGTGTTCACCACCACTACAGTGTTCACCACCACTGCAGTGTTCACCACCACTACAGTGTTCACCACCACTACAGTGTTCACCACCACTACAGTGTTCACCACCACTACAGTGTTCACCACCACTACAGTGTTCACCACCACTGCAGTGTTCACCACCACTACAGTGTTCACCACCACTACAGTGTTCACCACCGCTACAGTGTTCACCACCACTACAGTGTTCACCACCACTACAGTGTTCGCCACCACTGCAGTGTTCACCACCGCTTGTGTTCACCACCGCTGCAGTGTTCACCACCGCTACAGTGTTCACCACCGCTACAATAACATTGCAATAACATTGAACTAAGTCCAATAAAAGCTATAATAATTCTAAAGACAGTCAGACAGTTTTTACAATCCGCGTCTTCCCAATAATCTAACAAATTATTACCTGTAAGAACAACACTCCACTGTGAACATTTAGTACAAAAAATATCTAAAATATTTATCTAATATTTACAAACATTTATATTCATGTACTTCCTGACATTTTAGAAACACGAAATAAGAAAAATATTGAATCGAAATAAAAGTATAAATGAAATCAACTAAAAATGAGAATAAAAAATGCGGTGACAAAGAGATTTAAAATATGACAAAAAAAAAAAAACATGAAACAGAGGGTTTTTCATTCATTCTTCCCTCTCCCCAACCCTCTCATCCCTCTTTCCGCCCCTTATTTTTCCACGTCTTTTCTTCTCTATACATTATCCCCATTCACCCCTTTTTCTCCCTTTCCTCTCCCCGCCCTATATTCCCTTCTTCTATCCTTGGTAGCCATTCACTCATATCTCCCTCTCTCCCCCCTCCCCCTCTCTCTCTCTCTCTCTCTCTTTTTCCTCTCTTCTATTATGCGTTTTACACAAGATTTTGAAAAGTTAGGTTTAGGGTTCCTGACTTTATTTACAAGCTAAGAGTTGTTACCTTCTTCTGCTCATTTGAAGTTGGAGCCATCTGTGGGTCAGCGATTTCATTTGGTCGACTGAAAATTTCGTTGATGTCGTTATGCTGTACTAATATGTTGCAGACATGAGTCTGTTTCACAAGGAATAAATGATCTCAGACGAAGCGTGATCTGGAGAAGGGTACAGCCAGAGTGAATTGTCGCTTTCTGATCCTTTCTCACTGTCGTCGAAGCGGAGCCAAGTGTGGCATCCTAACAATGTTGGCCATGTACATAACAGTAAGACCACCCACACCTCCCTCCCCTGTGTTGAAGGCTCTGCTGAAATGACAAATCTGTCCAGGCTGAGTCCAGGTGAGAGATAAGTAGTCTTGCTCTGTTCTCTGTTCTATCAAGAAGCCGTAGATGAGACGGGGGGCAGACAATCCAAGAAAATGAAGCATGCTCAAGGGGTGAGTGTAATTGTATCTTTTACACATTCCTGCAACCTCTACTGTCAAGTAGATGCGAGATATGTTTAAATACTATATGCTTCCTAGCCGCCTTGTTTGCAAGATTTACAAAGTGGTTCTTTATTGTCAGTTCGTAGTCAGATTTCACTCCAAGGATATCAACTTCATCCCCTAGTACCAACACTATCCCATTCATTACCACTGTTCCAGCATTACCATCACTTGTGTTCCTTCAGGAGTAAATGTGACCTGTCATCGTTTTTCCCAGGTTGATATAGCTGTAATCTGGTGATTGATGTAAATTAAAACAGCTGGTATTTTCTCTCTTGAATAAGTTAATGTCAGAGTACAGTCGTCTATACACAGTCGTCTAAGCACACATACTTGTGAAACACTTCCATCACAGCGTGTCTTGTTAATTCTGTCCCGTAGAGAACTACTTTTAGAGATGTTGAAGGTTATCACCGAGGAGGCATAATGCAAAGCCAGCGATTGCTACTGCTTTCAGTTTTGCCAAGAGTCCCTGGTGCCACATTCAATAGAAAGCGCCAATAATGTCCAGCGCTACTACACAGCTGATCTTGGATTCATCCAGTGACTGGTGCCACTTAGTGGAGAGGTTTAACAGCAGATCAGCAGCAGTGGTTCTCATTCTCTCTTTCTCTCTCTCTCTCTCTCTCTCTCTCTCTCTCTCTCTCTCTCTCTCTCTCTCTCTCTCTCTCTTTCGGGTCAAGTTAAGAGGCAGGAGGCGCCGGTAGCAGACATTAATAACAAAGTGAATGAGCTGAACACTGGAAGTACCTGTGTAGCCGACTGTATGTCAATCGTTTTTAGTAGTTAAGAAAGGGCTCAGTATTGGGGCCTTTGTGAGTTTGCGCCAGCTTTAAGGAAGAGAGACTCCACCTGGCCGCTGTTCGATAGCTGGTCGGGGACGAAGCCTCGGTTAGCTGATGGAGATTCATGCGTCCACAACTCATTGCACAGAGAAACCCACACGGTATTAGCACTTCACATAAGTAAATAATTGGAAGAGAATTAGGCCGCTGGAGTAAACAGCCAGGTTAGGAGACAGAAGACAGCAGATCAAAAATGCTGATAAAGGCTCTGAGAGGTAATAAGTGCAGGTTTCAGGAAGCAAGTAAAAGTTTCAGTAAGCAGGAGTATATTTTCGAAGGCAGGTTCAGATTCCAGACTATCCCAGATTACAAGAGGCACGCACAAGTTCCAGGAGGCAGGCATTTAAGAGCCATGGGGCAGATGAAGCTTCCGGTAAGTAGCTGTTGTTTTTATTACACAGACGCCGCTTCTAAGAGTTCTGTGGGGGTTTCAGAAGGAATATGAAGGTTCCTGAAGATAGGTGAAGGTTCCATGGTACACATTCCAGGAGGCAGACGCAGGCTTTAGAAGACAACTGCAAACACTAGGAGTCAGGTATAGGTTCCAGGAGGAAAGCACAATAATCGGGAGGCAAATGCGAGTTCGTGGAGGCAAAAAATATGTTTATAGGAAGAAGCTGTCGTAAGTTATAAGAAACTCAAGATGCTAGAAATAAGTTTATGTAGTAATGTAATTTTCGAAAGAAAAGAAAATGATTATATGACTGAAAAATCAATTAATTCCAGGCAGTAAGAGTGATTAGTTACAGAAAGAACTGAAGACTAAGAAATAAATGACTTTCAAATTAAAGAAATGCTTTTAGAGTTTTAGATTAAGAAATACGTTAGTGCAACATTATATTCCAGGAATAGTAAAACAAAACCTATATACCAAATTAAGGTTAAATTATAACAGCTTACCTGTAGTATATTATCTCACTTCAGCAGCGTTATCAGTGACTTAATAAAGATCTCCTTCTGCCAATCGGTGTCCTAAAGGTTTACTCCGTTTTAAATGTCTTTAAATTGTTCAACTTTTGTGTATTATGCTTTACAACTTTTTCGTGGAAGTAGAACTAGCAAGTTTCGGTTGGTTAAAGCAACAATGGTTAATGCTGGAGCAATGGTAAGAATGAATGGCAGAGTTTTGGAACTCGGTGATGAGGTGGTCTTACGGGTGAAATCTGAATCCAAATTGTTAATGAAAAGCATAAATCTAGCAAGCAAGGCGTATCTCTGCTCGACAGCAGAAGTTGAAAAAATTGTATGAAGTACAGGTGCGCCTACACCCAGAGTGTACACAACAAGACGGGCAGCAAACTTCAACTACACACTAACTGTACTTTTCAGAAGAACATCACTTCATCTGAGATATTAATTTGTAGATTGATTCGAGTCTGGAATATATTCGTACAGCATAATAACATCGATGAAATTGAGTCGGTTGAACAGACGATCTCTGGTTCACATCTGACAGTCATAACAGTAAAAGACATTTTATAAATTTGATGCTTTCAGGTGAACTGAGGTGAGTAACAGCTCTTAGTTTGTTAATAAATTTACGACTTCACCTAACCCAGTATATTTAAAAAAAAAATCCTCAAAGGATCTGCACAAGGATTTTATCTGACCACTGGAAAGAAACGCAATACACTCGTTTCAGTACTTATCACACCAGCTTGGATTACATTGTCAACGATTACCCGGAGCACACTTACAAAGACCAGAGGGCAGACGGGTCCCTAATTTGGAAATATAAACACATATGCAGTATAATGTGATCCTTTATTGACAACGTTTCGCCCACACAGTGGGCTTTTTCAAGTCACAAACAGATCTGTTTGTGACTTGAACTAATTATATTAATTATATTATATTATATTAATTATATTAATTATATTCAGCTCAAGGAATTACATTGTTAACTCTCTCAGAGCCTTTGAAGACGGACACGACAGCGACAATAACAAAATACCACATGTGATATTATTTTTTTCCTCAAATTTCCCATATTTTTGCAAATATTTAGAAAGCTGATGCAATTATATAAAACATTTCCAAATATTCTTGATGATGATATTTTTTTTCTGCTGGGGAAAAAGGTCTGTCCAATAATTTCCTGGAAATTCCGTTGCGTTAATTCTGTCAGACGTCAAAATGGTTCGAGAGCCTCTTTTTTTTTATGCTGCTGCTACAGTTTTGCATTTATAATTAAACCACAACATTTTCAAAAATTCTGCTGAATTCCGTTGAAATTCGTAACAAGCAACAAAGGAATTTTGCCAAGATTTTTTTTCTTTGCCATCATCGAAACGTGTTTGCTTCCTTCACTGATTTATCGACATACTCATTTATTGACTAATTTCTCGACATACTCATTTATCCACTAATTTATAGACATACTCATTTATCGATATACTCATTTATTCACTGATTTATCTCTTGCTTTAAATATTTAACGACTTCTCCGAGATTATCCACTAGAGGTGGACCTTATCTATATCTCTAAATTATTATTTTATTTGGTTGGTTAGTACTGTAGCTTATCGACTGCACGAGGGTGATTACATCTGTAACCTTTACACCAGTTAATGGCACATTAATCCTGAAAGAAAGGATTAAAATAATCTCAGTGTATTTACATTCAGAGTTATACATCTTTCAGTGTGAGAGTAAGACACAAGTGCAACATCTGGGTATCTTTATTGTAGACGTTTCGCCATCCAGTGGCGGTATTATATACCATTCGTACACATCTTTCAGTGTATATACCTTGCCATTTTTATCGATCTCCCGCGTCTAGCCGGGGGATCGAACCTGTGTTGCTTTAGCCCGCCTCGAGGGCTAAATATAAGCCTAGCGAACTAGGCTTGCTTCATGTTGCGAGGACAAACGGTGGTGTGGTTGCCTCAGAGCTAATTTCATTCTACTCCCGGTTTGGTGTACTAGCCTCCACAAGCAGTACAGATATTATTGTAACCACGATCCCCCAGCTAGCCACAGTTTGTTATTGATTAAATACCACTTGTTCGTGGTTACAATAATATATGTACTGCTTATGAGGCTAGCACCAAAAGGAGAGTAGAATGAAATTAGCTCTGAGGGAACCACACCAAAATATTCCATAAATTTTACTGTTCAGTTTGAACAAAATATTTCATTGTCATTTCTAGATGCTTTAATTATTCAAGAAACTGGGATATTAGTGTATTATTCGCTTCCATTCTTCATTGCTAATATTTAACTGCCTATGAAAATTTTGCTGCACTCTACACTATTCCTTTTACCTGCATTGACGTATAGGGTGCTGTGTTTTTGCAATACAGAGACACCGTTCCCGGACTGCGCAGCAGCCTGAATGTATCTAGTTATTTTATTCATTGAAAAATTGTTGATAAATGTTTGTGCTTCGTCCAGACCCCACTCGTGCATCTTTACCTTCCCGGGACCTTCCTGAATCAGGATTCCACACACATCCCCAGCTCCTGTGTCACCTCCATACATATAACCATCCAGGCCCCATTCCCATATACATAGATGCATAGATATTGTGTGAGCCATTAACAAAGATCTTCAACACATCATTTGAAACTGGGCAACTCCCTGAGGTATGGAAAATGGCAAATGTAGTCCCAATTTTTAAAAAGGGAGACAGACATGAGGCACTAAACTACAGACCTGTATCACTAACGTGTATAGTATGCAAGGTCATGGAGAAGATCATCAGGAGGAGAGTGGTGGGGCACCTGGAAAGAAACAAGTGTATAATTGACAACCAGCACGGTTTCAGGGAAGGAAAATCCTGTGTCACAAACCTACTAGAGTTTTATGACAAGGTGACAGAAGTAAGACAAGAGAGAGAGGGGTGGATCGACTGCATATTTTTGGACTGCAAGAAGGCCTTCGACACAGTTCCTCACAAGAGGTTACTGCAAAAGCTAGAGGACCAGGCACACATAACAGGAAAGGCACTGCAATGGATCAAAGAATATCTGACAGGGAGGCAACAACGAGTCATGGTACGCGACAAGGTGTCAGAGTGGGCGCCTGTGACAAGCGGGGTTCCACAGGGGTCAGTCCTAGGACCTGTGCTGTTCTTGGTATATGTGAACGACATAACGGAAGGGATAGACTCAGAAGTGTCTTTGTTTGCAGATGATGTGAAATTAATGAGAAGAATCAAATCGGACGAGGATCAGGCAGGACTACAAAGAGACCTGGACAGGCTACAAGCCTGGTCCAGCAACTGGCTCCTTGAATTTAACCCTGCCAAATGCAAAGTCATGAAGATTGGGGAAGGGCAAAGAAGACCGCAGACACAATATAGTTTAGATGGCCAAAGACTGCAAACCTCACTCAAGGAAAAAGATCTGGGGGTGAGTATAACACCGAGCATATCTCCTGAGGCGCACATCCATCAGATAACTGCTGCAGCATACGGGCGCCTGGCAAACCTACGGATAGCGTTCCGATACCTCAGTAAGGATTCGTTTAAGACTCTGTATACCATCTACGTCAGGCCCATACTGGAATATGCAGCACCAGTTTGGAATCCACACCTAGTCAAGCACGTCAAGAAATTAGAGAAAGTGCAAAGGTTTGCAACAAGACTAGTCCCAGAGCTACGGGGATTGTCCTATGAAGAAAGGTTGAGTGAAATCGGCCTGACGACACTGGAGGACAGGAGGGTCAGGGGAGACATGATAACGACATATAAAATACTGCGCGGAAGACGAGGTGGACAAAGACGGGATGTTCCAGAGATGGAACACAGACACAAGAGGTCACAATTGGAAGTTGAAGACTCAGATGAATCAAAGGGATGTTAGGAAGCATTTCTTCAGTCATAGAGTAGTCAGGCCATGGAATAGCCTAGAAAGTGATGTAGTGGAGGCAGGAACCATACATAGTTTTAAGGCGAGGTATGATAGAGCTCATGGGGCAGGGAGAGAGAGGACCTAGTATCAATCAGCGAAGAGGCGGGGCCAGGAGCTGTGACTCGACCCCTGCAACCACAAATAGGTGAGTACAAATAGGTGAGTACACACACACATACTGGGTACAAACCATTTCCACTCTGAGTGGAGGTGTTATGGTTCGCTCAATCTGTAAATCCCCAGGAAAAGTTATAGTTAGTGGGGTGCTGGGTGTTTTTTAGGTGGGGCGGGAAGTGTGTGGTGCCGCTGGCGTATTTGTATTAGGTGGCTCCTGGGCTGATTGTATTAGGTGGCTCCTGGGCTGACTGTATTAGGTGGCTCCTGCGCTAATTGTATTAGGTGGCTCCTGGGCTGACTGTATTTAGGTACTGCTGAAGCGCTATATTATTGCTGAGGTACTGTGAAAATGTTGTTACTGATATAGTGTGTAATTGATTGTGATGGTACTATTGAACTGTTCTGATGATACTGTGTTATTATCACGGTGCTGTGTAATTATCGTGATGATACTGTCTGTTGATGTAATGGTGCTGTTTGTTATTGTGATGGGGACGTGTACGTGTTTCTCTAATGGTGCTGTGTAATTGTATTGGCACTGTGTGCGATACTGGGATTGCACTTTGTGCTATTGTAATAGTGTTGTGTATGTGTTATTAAATTGTGTTGTGTTATGATGGTGCTGTGCATGTTACTGTGATGTATTATATATGTTTTATTGTGGGTACAGGTAATTATGTAGCTGTAGTGTAGTGGTAGTGTGATTTAGGGGACGTGTAGTGGCAGTGTGATTCAGTGAAAGTGTAGTGAAATAGTTGAAGTTTAGCAGCATTGTGGTGGTGTAGTGAAAGTGCCTCACTAGTTACCAAAATCAACACACTTGTTCTGGTAACAAAATAATGACGAACATAGAAGATACCTCCAGATACACAGCCTTCACGTGTGTGTGTGTGTGTGTGTGTGTGTGTGTGTGTGTGTGTGTGTGTGTGTGTGTGTGTGTGTATGTGTGTGTGTGAGTGTGTGTGTATGTGTGTTTCTCTCCGTCTCCCACGCAGGGATCCACAGCAACAGCATCACCAGGTACAAGGCTCGACCACAGAATGCCTACACTGGCGTTCCCTCGTCAGCCCTTGACGGGTCATCGCCAGATTAAGACCCAGGACCCAGGACCCAGGACCCAGGACCCAGGACATGTCCTGGCCAATACTATAAACTTTTATCTCTTCCACATCCCAATACAATTACCGAATTTTTTCTATTATTTATTTTATTTTAACATTTTCCTTCGAAATCGTTAATTACATTTATTCAGAAGATCTGAAATAAATACAATAAAATCCAAAGAGAATACATAATTATTAGAAATAATTACCCACAACGATTATTACAAACCCAATTATATAATTTAGTTCTTTACTCGTTCATAACTCTCCAAAATACGCAACCAATCGTCATTGTCACTGGCAACTCTCTACAACCATTGCCAGAGGTACTTACAGCTTAGAAGTAGCAACATCATGCAGCCTACTCACCGTCTTGCTTTCTCCGTTGCTGTATAGTCCTTGTGGCTTAGCGCTTCTTTTTGATTATAATAATGCTTTCTCCGTAAATTCGCTTAACTTGAGACATTACCTTATGATGGACAGTTGATATGCTGGTTAATATTTATATCATTTTACTTCAACCTCGTCTGTTACTGTTTTTATGACAATTTTTTAACCTATATTTGAGAAACAATTATATTCGACATTGTTTAATGGTTACTTAGGTGTTTCGCCCTTTGCTCATTTTAAGAAAGAGAGGATATATTTATACGTGTTATTTTGGCTTCTCACTTAATATTATATTAAAATGAATTTACTCAGCTTCATAATATTATCTGGCCATAAATTTATTTAGGTTTTTACGTAGGTAGGATGATTCAATGTCCTCAGCCACTGATGCGACGAGGTGAAGCACCAGGTGGCAATTTGATTTACTCAACCCCAGCTCAGACCGAGTTGAGGTCTGGTGTTAAAACCAGTTCACACCTTCCATTGGTCGAGGAAGAGTCTAATGGAGAATCTGGCTTTAAGTCACACTACACTTCCCCAAAAGTTACCAGGAATTTTGGAAGCCCGTTGCGATGGTATATCTCGGCCTGAGAAGGCGGTGGAGAAACTCTTGAGGAAAATAGGAGTAAGTGAACGAATCTAAGTATTATGCCGTTAATAGATTGGGATCTAGAAAAGGGATTATTGTAGAATGGTCCCAGAGGAAGAGCTCTGTTATTTACATCAGTTTGGCTTTTAAGTTTGTAAAACGCCTGTGTATGTGCACATATATGTTTTGTGATTGAGTCTAGAAACTCTATTAGTCTAGAGGTGGTTGTAAATATTTAACGTATTATAGTGATGTAATAATAAAGCTAATGGCATATGTTTTTATTCATAGTGATTACGACCTGAGAAGTTCTGTTTTAAAGATTGAATTATTTAATTCATGACAGAAACCTTAAGTGATTATTAATGCAGTTAATAAAACAAGCAGAAACTATAAAGATTCCTTTTCCTCAGTAAGTGAACCCTGTGTATGATGACCTCTAGACGAGATAATGCTATTGTTTTTTATGAGTTTCTAACATGAAGCACTATAGAAAAGGGGTTTACAGGTCCTGTTTGCAACATTAAGTAGTTATTTTCCAGGGGGTCTATGCCAGTGAGAATCTATAAGAACTAATTATTTTATTCATGTGTGTATATTGTACTTGTATATTGTGTGTATATTGTCTGATGACGTAGTTTCCACAAGCGTGAGAGCAAAAAGTGTGGTAAACAGTTCGGTTTGTAAGGTTATTAATGCTAATACATCTCGGCATTTTAGTACCATCAGGCAGGTTTACGATAACAGCACTTCCCGCCTTTTCACTGTCAGGGTTCTAAGGAAGCCATCAACGAAGATAGTCTGTGATATTATTTGCCTGCAGGTCGTGCATTTGTTCCAGAGCATCAAGTTTAGAAAGTAGTCGAAGTCGAGGAATATGCATGATTAGTTTTTTGTGCTGGTAGGTGGGCATAGTGACATCAATAGTTATCATCAACCAGAGTGACGGGAAATGCTGCTGTTACCTAGCATATGATTCATATAGTCCAAATATTTTAATACGTGCGACTAGGTTACATTTATCCCTAATGTTAGTACAGGATTTATGGTGAAAATGAAGGATTCTTGAAACACTCCCACGAAATTTATACCCTGGGAAGAAGTGGGGCTTTGAGAGGACTATCAGTGTGTAGTAGACTTTTCTGGCCAGAACTTGCGGATGACCTCGCAAGCTTATATGAGGTCAATATCAAATTCCTACAGTTTGACCAGTTTCTTGGAGAGCGAGAAGACAACTGTTACATCACAGGAATGGCACCAATCAGTAATTTCCACTTCACAAGAATGAATAGCAGCTAGGCTGTTAATTTTGTCAATACTTAGTTTGTCGGTCTATGGCCCGGAAGATAAATTTCTCAGCATGTGGAAGTTGGTATCATGTTCAGCTTTAAATACGGACCCGAAGGCTGTGTTGAATATAGATGTTATGTCCCTGTTGTTGTTTGTTATTCCGCTGTTAAGATCCAATCACTGGTTTTACTGTTTTTCCCCCTGATGTTATGAAAAATACCTTTGTTTTATGCAGTTCGTCTTTAGATCTGCTGACCTTTTTTGTTTGGGGGACAATATGCTACACTAAATGTGATTGGCTTGTTTGAATGAACTTGAATGTCTACATACCCAGATTTATATCTCGCCACATCTTGCTCTTGATTTATATCTCGTTACATCTTGCTCTTGATTTATATCTCGCTACATTTTGCTCTTGATTTTCTGTGACAAGCAGTTCGTTATTTACATATATTCTCTTTAAGACTTTTCTTACGAGTGTGAGCCTTATTAAAAATATTGTATCCAGGGCATTTTCCACTTTTTCTTAGCTTCACTAATAGCAATATTTGGTATTCTGCTAGTGCATTTGCGGATATTTTTTTTTTTTGAGGAATACTGCGAGTAATTATGCAAAAAATATTAATTGGCCCAACTGGTCTCTCGCAGCTGGGTTAATGAGATTAAACTCTCCGTTCCATTGGTTTCATTGCTTCTTGTGCAAATTTAACCTCTCCCTCCTCCCCTTCTTCCCTACACACACACACACACACACACACACACACACACACACACACACACACACACACACACACACACACACACACACACACACACACACACACCCGCACATACAAATACAGCTCTCACGCTCCACATATCCATATTCACACATCACCCTCAACTGCACACGACCCTCATTTTTACACATCTACACCCACACACATATTCTCACACTCACACTCACTTACATACTGTTTGGCTTGTAGGAGCTTCGTGGTATCTACTTATAATTTGGTTTTGGCAGTATAGGTGGGAGATTTCGAGTTCAAATTCTGTTCTTCTTGGTTCTTCTTTGAGATGATCTATCTCAAAAGGCATTTGTCTGCAAGAGTGTGGAAGTTACACTTGCAGTTAAGGCCTTTTGGAGTATCAGCAGTACAGTTCTTCAAACTATGACCACTACTGCACACAGAAAAGAACTTCTGGTTCATTGTTTCTAGGATCACTGTTAAGAGGACATAGCCAAAGCTTCGGAAACCAAAGTAATGTGTTTACGAAGGTGATCTCGATCCTGGAGGAAGCGTTGGGCATCTTTCTAATAGTCTATATATACCCAATGATTCTGGTGAAGCTTCGATGGATATCTTAAGTTCACCGGTAGATAGATTTGTGATGAATCTGCCTAGCCTCTTCACAAAGCTATTTTTCTTTTTTCCTTGAATGCTGGTGAAGATATGACGTGAAATCCCGAGTCTTGTACAAGGGTGATGATAACAGTGGTGACGGTCTTGTCAGCCTCATCGTTGCTGTTACAGAATGCGATGGAGGGGTCCTTGGTCGTGAGACTGCCTGAAACCTTTCTCTGCAAACTGTTGTTGAGAGCGACTGCCAGGGAGAGTTTAGTAGTGTCACTGATAACACCTCTAAGAGGAAAAGCACGAGGAGACGATATTGCTTTAGCAGGTAAAAGTTTCCCGCCCCATCAGGGATCACAGGGAGACTGGTGGAAGAGAGAACTTTCTTCTACTTGCACGTAGAGACGACAGCAGAAGAGTGGAGACCATGAAGCTGTACGCGTCTCCAGGCTGAGGGACTGACCACCTCAAACTACCACAGTGACAGACTGATTACATCATCTTGCCACTCCATTCCTTCTGCTGTCTCCATATTTACCATCACTGTATTCGACTGATGAAGCATATAGTGTAAGCGAAAAGTTTCGGAATAGAGATACCTAACTGCTGCACACGTGTCTTACCTACTTGTCGATTTTATATAATTATTATATTAATGGTGGCATACGTAACAGAGGGGGGGGGTTAATGGAGAAATTTTGGTAGAGTTGAAGAGTGTTGAAAGGGTGTTGGAGAGCCTTGAAAACGCATTTTAGAGTTAAGGAGTGTTGAGAAGGACCAGCGAGACTCTCCAGTGTGTAAGCAGAAGAAAATATAAGTGGATTTTACCTTCGCATAATACAGGTCACAAGACCTGAGGTATTTTAGCATATTAAAATATTTAATATTATAATGTAGTGCACATATATAATAACCCAGCAGAGAGGTAAAATATATGGAGGAATTATGGGTTTTATGGTAAACGTCTAAACGATATTTTAGAAAATATAAGTCCATTTCAGGATTTCCTTGCAAGAAAATGGTGCTCATTTTCTCTATAAGAATTGTACTGAGATTCGGAAATCGTATGTGCATTTAAACATTTTTTTTTTAAATTTGGTGCGAGCATCTGAATCGAATTCATTTAAGGTGTTTTCATGTATCATATATACACGCTTGCAGAATAATTAGTGGTCTTCATTACTGAAAATTTTCCGTAATAAAGATTCCCAAATGTTGCAGAAGTAACTCAGTCTTGAAATTATCAGTTTTTCTACAACATTTGCATCACACAAATTATACTTAGAGTTCTTATCTGGCCTGTATCCTTTACTGTAATATATTCATATTAGTTTCATTACCACGGGACGAATCTGCAGTAGCTATGCAGTAGCTATGCAAAATTTCATGTTTTTACCATCAAATCTGCAATTTTTTCACCTATCTTATGGTTATAACTTATTATATTGTATTAACCTTCTCATATATTCTTAAAAGCCTCATAATTTGCTAATGACAATTGATACCTGTCATGCAGTTAAGATATGCCAGTATGAAAGAGCACCTGTTATATTCAGGTTTACACCTGAATCCCAAATGAAACACCTGGCAGCTAGATAAAACACCTGGCAGCTAGATAAAACACCTGACAGCTAGATAAAACACCTGGCAGCTAGATAAAACACCTAGCACATTAACGTCAATACCAGTCACTCAAATGAATATCGCACGTGAGACAGAGTGCATACACACACTCTAAGTATATTTTTTATTAACACATCGGCCGTTTCCCAGCAAGGGTGGCCCAAAAAAAGAAAAACTTTCATCATCATTCACGCCATCATTGTCTTGCCAGAGGCGCGCTCACACTACAGTTATAAAACTGTAACATTAACACCCCTCCTTCAGAGGAAGAAATCAACTGAATAATATACATTTGTGGTAAATATATTGAATGATTCCACTGAAAGTTCACAAATTTCCCTTAAAAGCTTTTTAAAATGTCAGCAAAAATATCATTTCCAAAATTTTGGTGATGGCTGGTTTGTCGGGTTAAAAATAAAATCTACCACACGCAGCCTAAATAAGGCTGCATGTAACCTACGCTCCAGTCATGGGTAATTGTGTTCCCTAAAATATGGATTAAATTAAACTCTTAGTGTACACATCATTATTATTATTATTATTATTATTATTATTATTATTATTATTATTATTATTATTATTATTATTATTATTATTATTATTATGGGGGAGCGTTAAACCCAGCGCCTTGGGGGGAGGGGGATGGAAAACATTCAGGTTTAATTCAGGAAACTAGAGCACAGCATCAAGGAACCTCCTTTAAAGGTACTGTACACACGTAAGGAGCTAAGATATGACCCCTTCATCCACACACACACACACATACACACACACACACACACCCTTCATTCGGTGTATATAAAAAAAATTGCCTTGCTCTCTTTATCATATAAATTTATAATAGTTTTAAGTGTTTATGGTGCATAATACTTAATATAATGACCGAACTGAGTACGTTCATGGAGTAATTTGTAGTTAAAACATTAATTTTAGTGTTTTAGCGATATTCATCATGAAGATTAAGTATCTGCCGGATTAATAATTGAAATGCACTAACACAGAGTGAAATATTAATTGATTGATTAATGATACTGTCAGCATAAGTGGGGCAACTATAAAGCAAATGTTGTATTGAAATTATCACAGCGGTTATTTCTTTATTCAGAGTCCAATAAAAAATATGACATGTTGCAGGAACAGCAGCTTTAGAGGATCGACAATAAATTGTTAATTTTTAATTTGGTCTGCCAGTTTTAAGTGATGGACTTTATTCACTTGGAACTGAGTGAATTAGAAATGCTGGGCATGGATGCTGCAAGATGTATACAAGAAATTTTTAGGATGTTAAATTTGACAGTCGAAAGTAAAATATATGGTATGACGTTTACTAACAAACTTGTAAATATATTTTTGTTTCAGACAGTTTGCCTTAAAATGTGTTATTCAGTCACTTCATTAATAACGTGTTTTCGAAATCTGCATTTTTCTAGAAACTTAAATTTCGACGGATTCCAGTAATTTTCAAAGAGCAGAAAAACATTTATCAATTGATAATTTTATATATTTGATATTGCGAGAAAAAATTATTTTCATTCCGAGAATTTTCTCTGGCTTCAGTGTATTGTTTTTATCCCTTAATGAGGCATTTCTTCGATTGTCAACACATGTGATGGAACACCTGACATAATTTACTACTGGAGATTCTTCCGCCACTCAACATCTGAGCCATATGGTCGATAAACCAAGGTAATATTTAACAGGGCTTCAAGTACTAATACTTCATCGTATATCACAGCA